>NC_135618.1:76000382-76250382 GCF_053574225.1 Canis aureus | reverse complement strand
GAAGTCACATCTTTTGGAAATTGTAATGTCTTTCACAAAAAGGTCTGTGCCTATATTTCCATGTCTCCCCACTTTCCCCCACTCCTCCACTCTTCTCCAGCTTTCCGGAACTTTCTTCAGTTTTTCAAATACACCATGTGTTTTCTTCCCTCTGCATACTTTCCTCCAACTGTCTAGAACTGTTTTGGCTTCTCACTTTGCCTGACTAAGTCCTTCTCTAGAAGCAAATTTCAGTTTAAATGTCACCTCTTCTGGGAAATCTTCCAGAAGTTTCTCTCACTAGGCATCGTTGGAAGGCCCTGAGTACCTTCCAGAACACCCTGGACTTCTTTGTCTCAGAAGTTGTCACATGATATTGTAACTGCTTATTTGTGTTTCTCTACTACTATGATTTTTTTTAAAATTAGCTTTATTGAGATAGAAGTCCCATTCCATACATGGACCTATTTAAAGTGTAAGATTTAATTATTTCTAATATAGTCACAGAGTTATACAGCTACTACCCAAAATCAATTTTAGAGCATTTTCATCACTTTCCCTTCCCTTGAATATCCATTAGCAGCCACTCCTTTCATTTCCTTCCAATCCCATTGGCTCTGGGCAACTACTACTCTACTTCTGGTCGCCATGGATGTGCTGATTCTGGACCTTTTGTAGAGTAGAACTTAACTTTCATGTGGTCAGTGATTATCCTGATCTGTTCCCACTGGATTCCCAGTGCTTAGCAGAGAGCATGGTGGTATGTGTTTGAGCCTCAGGGAATACTTGTTGAATGACTAGCTGATTGAATAATTGAAAATGCAGACACTTGCAAAGCCAATCACTCCAGTTTCTATCTACTACATTTTTACATGCGTTTACTGCTGTTTTTATTGCCCTGCATTGATGTTTTTTATGTTCTTGTTTATCTTCCTAGATCAGGAGTTTCTTGAGGACAAGAGACATGCCTGATTCATCTTTGTGTATCTTGGTTGAGTATTTGGCACACAATGCACTCAACAAATATTTGCAGAATGGGTAAATGAATGAGCTAAGACCACTCGTTTCCATACCATCAGTCAGGCTCTTTCACAGGGACAGGTGGGCTCAGGTCATTTGTTTGTTCATGCTGCCAGTGTTTATTAACAAACTCATACATGATTTTATGCTTCTGACCAGCATTCTGTAAATATTCATCTCATCCATGGTAATCAGCCCTCTCTGTTGGAAAGACTGTGTCTTGGGAATCTTGGGGTCCTCTCGAGACCCTGCAGACTCCCTTTACACAGACTTAGGGCTTCATCAAATACTTGTCATTTAAAGTCTATGCCTTGGAGTCTGAGAGGCTCTGGGTGTCAGGGATGGGGCTGGTATGCCAGGTGGGGTTGTGATGTTTAGTTTGAGGATCCTGAGGCATTTTAGGAGGAATTGGTGATTTTTGAATCTCTGCCAGAGGACTCCCTCTATGAGTGGTCTATTTCTCCAAGTGAGGCAGTCATGACACAGAACATTCTGCTCGAGTAGGAACCCCACGTCTGTATGGTGGTAGCATGTCTTGATGTGTTGGGATACCTGGTGTGAGCTGCACTAAACCCTTTTCCAGAAGGTTGTCACTGTGGTAAAAAAAGAACCAGTTGGGCCTGTTCCTACATCTGGCTAGCCTCCAGTTAAAGAGCTGGTGCCTCCAGTACTATTGGTGTGGGGCATTAGCTAAGCTTCATGGCTTGGGTACCATGGGCCCAACTGCCCATGATGCTGCTGAGGAGTGCCTCCTACAGCATGGTCAGAGGATATGGGGCTCTTTCCAGTGTCTTGCATACAGGAGTCCTCTCTGAGGAGTCAGACTTGTTCTACCCAAAGTAGTTTGCCTACAGTTACCCTGCTTCTGGTTTCCTGGAAAGTCATCTGCCATTGCCTGGTAAACTGAGGCTGTGCCCTGCACATAAACACAGGGGTCTCTGCTCCCCTGGGCTTTGGCTTTTTCTGGAGAATCCCAGAAAGTACTGGTAGATCGGCTATTGCCTGTGGTAGGTTTCATAATTCCCTCCACCCCCAGGCCCACCAAAATATTCATGTCCTAACTCTGGAAACAGTGAATATGTTACATTATACTTTGTAGATGTGATTAAGAGATTCTTTTGGATGACCTGGGTGGGCCCAATATAAATCACAAGGGCCCTTATAAGAGGGAGGCATTTTCTCAGAGAGAAAAGATGCAATACAGCTGGCTCTGAAGGTGGAGGAAGGGCCCATGAGTAGCCTCTAGAAGCTGGAAAAGTCAAGATTCTCCCCTAGAGCCTCCAAATGGTGCCATCTTTGGCAATACCCCATAAAACCTGTTTCAAACTCCTGGTCTTCAGAAACTTTAAGAGAATAAATTTGTGTTGTTTTAAGCCATTGAGTTTATAGTAATTTGTTACAGCAGAAGTAGGAAAACTAATAGATTGTCCCCTACCTTGGTTGTAGGTATCCCAAGAGGTTTATGCTGGTCAAATGGGAGCATTCATTTTTGAACTCAAAGTGAGGCTCTATCAGTCAGCATGGGCTGCCATGACATAGAGCCACAGAATGGGGTGGAGCTTAGACAACAGAAACTTATTTTCTCATGGTTCTGGAGTCTGGAAGCCCAAGTCTTAGGTACCAGCAGGGTCAGTTTCCAGCAAGAGCTCTCTTCCTGACTTGCAGATGGCTGTCTTCTCACTGTGTTCTCACATGGCCTTTCCTCTGTGTGCACAGAAAGGGAGAGTCCTCTCTGGTGTCTCTTCCTCTTATTAGGCACCGTTCCTATCAGATTAGGGCCCCACCTTGTGACCTCATTTAATCCTAATGACCTCCTTCCAGCTATCTCCAGACCCAATCACATTGGGGGTTAGGGTTTCAATCTGGGGGGAGGATGCAACACAGGGCCTCTGCAGTTACATCCGTGCAGAAGGGGCAAAGGTTGCTCAGGCCATTTTCACCCCTGAAGCTCAGTGCTCTTTGTAAATTAGAACAGTGTGTGGTCTGGGTGCTACTGTGACCGTGTCCTGAAACTGATCCCCGCGGAGCTTACCTTGTGCTTCTGTCATTCAGGGCTTCACAGACTAAATTGAGGGTATTTGAGGATTTTTTACTGACTTGTTTGGGCAGTCAGTTGCTCAGTGATGGCAAGAGGAACCCCTCTGGGTCAGTCACCAGAAACGTATACTGAGAACATCAAGAGTTAGGGTACAGAGTTCTTGGGTGAAGGAAATTCCATTTGGCATTCGTCATGATGCTGATCTGATAGTATGCCTCTCTCTTTCTTTTTTCCCCGTCGCTGCCCTCCTTAGTAAAGGAAACAATCTGTCTGGTTCCTAGTCATGATTTTATCTTTCTAGGAGTTAAGACCATTTTGTATGTTACTAAGCCCAGTCTTTTCTGATCCAGCCTGATGCTGTACTGTTTTGGTGCTTCTTTTTTTTTTTTTTTTAAGATTTTTATTTATTCATGAGAGACCAAGAGCGAGAGCGAGAGAGAGAGAGAGAGAGAGGCAGAGAAGCAGGCTCCATGCAGGGAGCCCAACGTGGGACTTGACCCCAGGTCTCCAGGATCAGGCCGTGGGCTGAAGGCGGCGCTAAACCGCTGAGCCACCCGGGCTGCCCCAAAGGATGCTTCCAACACCATTCCAGGGACACTTCCTCATGGACCCCTCATCCTACTGATCCCAAACTAGTGTCTAATTCATGAGAAAGCTACTTCTGGCCAAAGTTGACTACTGTACTGGGATAGGAACTATTAGTGGTTCATGGCTCAGGCTACCTAGGAAACATGAAAGCCTCATGCCAGGAGAGCCAAACTGAATGTGCTTTCTGAATACAAAGCCTGGGTTAGTGAGGACCAGCTCCCAGACTGACACCAGGCAGCGTGCTCGAAAGCAGCAGAAGCTGCTGAATTGATGTCCTGTGGTGGAAGCCACCAGGCCACGGGACTGCAAAGACTTCCTCCTCTGAGAGGACCAGTTAGCTGACAATGTTCTGGAAATAAGCACTGACAGCAGGCAATTCCTGACCAAGATCCAGCTGCCCCCACTCCCACCCCGGAAGTTCCTGAAGGACAGAGTACAGGCAGGGCTTCTATCAGCACAGGAGCCCATGCTCCATGTGGTAGAGCCACAGTAAAGTCAGCCTGGAAGGTGGGACCACTGTTGCTCAGAGGTGTTAGAGGCAGATCCTGAAATATACTTCTTGGAACAAAATTTGGATCTGCAAGAAAGAGTGTCAGTCTTAACATTCACCATTTTAGACCAATTTATGAGGAAGGGGGCTCAATTCCACTAGCCTTGGAAGTCCAGTGTAAATGCTGAGTTTTGATCCTGCTCTGATGGGCGTCTTGATTTATCCTTAGCTAGGAAGGGATGTAGCTTCAGGCACCGAGAAAACAGCTGTGCGCTTGAGTTTATTTGTCCAAGTGGCCAGGGACCATTTGGGGACAAACAATGCCTTTTTTGGAGTTGTTTATTCTTTCTATACCTCTCTTCCACGGGGTGACCTCAGATAACCTCCTCCCGCTTGGAAAACCCTGAATCAGCTTGTGCACAGCCTAGGAGAACTTGTCCGTGGCCTGAGGAGAGTTTCCATCCTCTTTGTAACCTTAATAAAAACTGGCAAAGACTCCAAACCTGTCTGGGTCCGTCTCCATTGGCTGGTGACAGGGAGTTGAGTTCCAAGGACCGAGATTTTCCTGAGGACCTCTTGCTTCCCCGAGGGCAACATGTACTTGCCTTGGCACCACTTCAGACTTCTGCTTCTGGGAACATAAACATAGATGTCCCAGAGTTATCCCTACGGCAGGGCTCCTGGACTTCCATGTCCTGGGGTTCCTGAGTGTTTCCTAGAGGGGAGACAGGGTGTGCCAACCCCTATCATTAGCCACTGGAGGTTGATGAGGCAGTGGATGGATTGGAGTGCCCTTGGAAGCTTGGCTTCCATTGGTCACCCTCTTGAGACGTGGAAGGTCCAGCTTCATGAAGATAGTGCCTCAGTGGGGCTCCAATAGGAAATCAGGCATCTAGAGAAGTGGCAGCAGGCGTGATGGTGTCCACCTCGAAGTCACAGTCATCTGGCAGAAGCAGAATGTCCAGTTTTCTTCACAGAAAATGCTGGGCGTCATAGAGGAGGCAATGAGACTGATGAATTCCCATCACAGCTTTGGGTTCAGAAGGAAAGTGTAGTACGGGGCAGGAACGCGTGTCCAGGTACTTGGCTGGTCCTCTGGACCCGCTCAGAATGTTCTCTGGCTGGTCTGAAACACGACTCTGGGAACACAGTGTGGAAGTGGGGCAAGCATGGGACTGGGGACCTGCAAGCATGAGGCAGTGCTGATGGGAGAATCCCAAATATGAGAGGTGTGGGTCTGCTGTGGGCCATACTGCGTCCCCTCGAAAGATATCTTGGTGTTCCTCACCCCTGTGTACTACACAACACAACCTTATTTGAAGATAGGGTCTTAACAGAGGTAATCAAGTTAAAATTAGGTATTTAGGGTGGTTTCAAATCCAATATGACTGGTGTCCTTTTTGAAAAGGAGAAATTTTGTGTGAAGGTGAAGGCAGATGTCTAAAAGCCTACAAGTCAAGAAGCACCAAAGATTACCAGGACTCCACCAGGAGCAAGAGGAGAGGCAGGGAACAGATGCTTCCTTGCTGCTCTCAGAAAGAACCAACCCTGGGGTACCTGGTGGCTCAGCTGGTTAAGTGTTGACTCTTGACTTCGGCTCAGGTCCTGATCTCAGGGTTGTGAGATCCAGTCCTACACTGGGCTCTGCACTGGGTGTGGAGCCTGCTTAAGGTTCTCCCTCACCATCTCCCGCTGCCCCTCCTTGCCCTCTCTCTCCCCGACCCTGTCTAAAATAAAATAAAATAATAAAATAAAATAAAACAACTGTCTCAATACCTTGATCTCAGACTTCTAGCCTCCAGAACTGTCAGACAATAAAATTCTGTTGTTTGAACCCCCTAATCATGGTGCTTTGTCACAGCAGCACCAGCAAAAGGATACAGGGTCTTGTAGGTAGGAATGAGCTTGTGAGAGTCCACCTGGAAGATGCCAAGGACTGGAAAGCAGGGTGATGATGGGATCTGTTCAATAGATGGTGCCTGGTGTTTCCACCATTGGGGGTGCCAGTCTCAGAACTGTGAGCAGCATCATCTTGAGCAGCAGCAGCATCACAGCTGGTCTTTCAGCTTTGATCTTTGAATATCTGCTGTGCCTCGCCTATGTGCTTTACATGTCTTTTATTTTGTTTTTTTGAAGTTATCAATATGCCCAACATGGGGCTTGTACTCACCACCCTGAGATCAATAGCCACAGCCTGAATAAGCTGACCAAGCCAGCCAGGCACCCCTGTGATTTA
This sequence comes from Canis aureus, assembly GCF_053574225.1. Taxonomy (NCBI): domain Eukaryota; kingdom Metazoa; phylum Chordata; class Mammalia; order Carnivora; family Canidae; genus Canis; species Canis aureus. The sequence continues at coordinate 76,244,031 of NC_135618.1, read as the reverse complement.
CCGTCTTACATCCCTGAGCTTTTACAACCTACAAGGTCGATGTTGGTATTATTTTCATTTTGTAAATGAGGAAACTGAGGCACAGAGAAAGGAATCACTTGCCCAAGAGCATACGGCTAATAGGTGGAGAAGCCTGAATGCAGCCACTCCCAGCCCTACTCTGGGTGCTCCAGTTCCTGTAGATTCTTTCTGCTCCTTCAGTGTCCCGCTTGCCCCCTCAGGATCTGTCGGCTGCCCCGCTAGCCAGCTCCTTCTTCTCTCTGGGTCTCAGCCTCGATGTTCCATCTGCAGGGAGAACCCCTCGCCTTCCCAGTAATCTCTGCCCACCACATGCTTAATTATTATTTTGATCAGCAGCCCTTGCCACTGTCGGAAACTTTCTTCTTGCTCACCCGTGAGTCATCTGTCTTAGCCCACTGGAACGAAAGTTCTGTGAGAACGAGGACCTCAGCAGGCTTCTTCTATCCTCTATCTCGGAAACTGGATCAGTTCCTAAGGCAGAGAAAGTGTTCAATAACTCGGTTGGTTCCCTTAATTATTCAAATAGTGTGAGCTTGGGCTTTTCAACCACATTGGAGCTTGGGCTCCAGCTAGCACCTGCAACAGATCTGTGAAGGCGGCTTCTGTCTTCTATCCCTTCTGCAGTGCCTGTGAGCTGGGGGAAGCTTTAGCACTGGGGCCCCCTGCCCCCACCTCCCACTCCCTCACCTGCCAAGGGTGTGTAAGTGGAAAGCAGAGGCAAATAAGTTGGCTTTGTTATTGGATGTTTTGTTGCCTCCCTTCCCAGGAGGCGGAGGGTCTGGGGCCAGTGACCATGGCCTTGGGTCATTCAACCAGCACAGCACCATGTCAGCCTCATCCTTGGGGCAGCTGGCATCCAAGTCCACCATGCTGTGCCCTACGAGGTAGGAGGGCCCTACTCTTCTTTGTAGGGAGATTCGGAAGGGTGCTACCTGCCTCCTCAGCTGGAGACCAGCTGCCGTGGGGCTGCAGGGCAAGGCTCCAGTGCCTGGGGTGGGCAGCCACATGCAGCTCTGGAGCACTCTGGACTGTGTGTGGACAGGCAGAGCCACATTCTAGCCTGGCCTGTGAGCCGATGAGCTCCAGCAGGCTACCACCTGGTACGCTCCGTGCGGTTTCTGGGCCTGGCTAAGGCCTCTCTGCTATTCGTGTGTGGGGCCAGCTCATACATCTCAGGATCTTACCAGCACTGCCTGGGTTCATTCATTTATGCTGCCATTCAGCAGATATTTATTGAGCACCACTGTGTGCTGGGGACAGGTGGTGGGCCAGTTACAGGAGCAGTCATTCAGTTATTAGGGACAGTGTTTCACTGGGACGTGTCACGGAGTGGCATCTGGCAGGTGGTTGGCATTAGGTGCCCTCGACCCCAGACGGACCACATCCTGCCCCCCCCCACCCAGGGGGCTTCTTTTGTCCACCCTCCTTTGACAGTTGGGAAAGGGGAAATGGCCTCCCCAAGATTTCCTCCGAGGGGCCTCTAAGTATTGGTACGTGTGCCGAAAGCATTAGGGTGGTTCAGGCAGGAGGCAGAGAGGTCAGGTGGGGCTTTGGTCCCAGCACTTGTGAGCTCACTTCCCTGGCTACTCCTCCAGGGTTCCAGAGGGAGACTGAGCCTATTCTCTTCTTTCTCAAGGAGAGCTTAGTATGCAACCCGACTTTGGTTGTAAATCTGAACAAAGTAAATTGGTGTCTGTCATTTGTGGAAGATAGATGGAGGAGGGTATTCTGAGTAGCAGAAGAGCCCATTGTCTTGACAGAGAAGGTCTGTTCTTAATTTAGCAAAAGAGCTGGTGTCTAGTGTATAGCCTGGAGTGGGGCTGGGGTGCTGAGTGGTATGAAGATGGTGGGTGTGGCCCAGAGGAAGAGCCCGGCACAGCGAAGAGGGGGTCTCACCTTGCCCCCATCACAGTGGGCTCTGGTCAGGCCCTAAAGCACAGCCCCGTAAGTGCTTGCTGAATTAGTGAGAGGGTAGGAGCTAGGGAGGATACTGATGCCGGAGTGAACTATGCTTAGATTTGCTGTGTTAAATCCACAGCTCTGGATGGCAGGGGAGGGTCCAGGGTGAATTTTTGAGGTTGAGGTATATAGTATGACATTGAAACCTCTGGAATGTGTTTAGGTAGAAAGAGCAGAATGACTAAGTGTTTTGTATTTTTTTTTGTTCTGTTTTGCTTTTTAAAGAGAAGGGATGGGCAAAGGGGGAGGGAGAGAGAATCTCAAGCAGGTTGCACATCCAGCCCGACATGGGGCTTGATCTCATGACCAGACCTGAAATCAAGAGTTGGCTGCTTAACCAAGTGAGCCTTCCAGGTGCCCCTGTTTTTGTTTTTGTTTTGTTTTTTATAGAATGTGTGAACAGTCCTGGTTCACTGTTCCAGAGTTAAAAAAAAAAAAGTCCCAACTAATTTTTCCATTGAGAGAACCTTGGTTTCTATTCAAGTGACACGAGAGAGGAAGGGTAATGAGTGAGAGGGAGGGCACATTGAGGTGATGGGTCTGCCAGTGGCTCCAGTACGTGCTATTTTTATGAGGCATATTGTTGTGAACCAATTTTCATGTTGAAATAGCTTCCCCTCCCAAACAAATGACTTTTTATGTTGTTGAATGGGATGACAGATACTTTCTTTGAAGATTAGCTAACTCAGTTCTTAGCCTGTGCTAAAACATATACATTATAAGCCCTTCTAAGGGAAGAGTCTGTGACTGATTTGCTTCTCACAGAGGTATTGATTAATAGGAGTCGGGAAAAAAACAGTTTCCAGAAGAATCGGGATTAAGAACAGATGCCTCGAGTTTTGTGAAAGTAGATTTCCACTCAGAGTTCAGATGGCCTGAGAACAATGGACCCCAGAAGGGCATGTCTAGTGAAATTTTCAGTTCATTCTTTGCTTTGTTGTGGGTGTTTTTTTTTTTTTTTTAAGATTTTATTTATTTATTTATTTATTTATTTATTTATTTGAGAGAGGAGAGGAGGGGCAGAGGGGCAGAGAGAGAGGATCTGAAACACACTCCACATGAACATGGAGCTGGATGTGGGGTCCAATCCCATGACGGAGAGATCAGGACTTGAGCTGAAACCAAGAGTCAGACACTCAACCAACTGAGCCACCCAGGTGCCCTGTTTTGGCTTTGCTTTTTAAAAATAATATTTGTTACATTTAAAAAAAATAGTTGGTTATAAAATATACAATCACAGGACGCCTGGATGGCTCAGGGGTTAAGTGCCTGCCTTCAGATCAGGGCGTGATCCTGGAGCCCCGGGATTGAGTCCCACATAGGGCTCCCTGTATGGGGTCTGCTTCTCCCTCTGCCTAAGTCTCTGCCTCTCTCTCTCTCTCTCTGTCTTCTCATGAATAAATAAATAAAATCTTTATATATATATATATATATATACATATATATATATACATAAAATCAGACACATGGATATGTTTGTAAATAAAGTATAAGGACCACTACCAACTGCTCAGTTACTTGAAATATCACCATTCTATGATAATTAATCTCTACATTTTGTTGTATTTACTTCCTTTCTTTCCCTAAGCATGTTTTTTTATAGTATAAATCATATTGCCTATATAATTTTTATCCTGATATTTAAAGAAAGATTTTCTCGTGTCATTTAGTAAATGGGATTTTTGATTGTGCATTATATTTGACCATGTGGATGTAATTGACTTGACATCACACAGTTTTTTGGTTTTCACCATTTTATTTTCAATAATTTCAAATAGAAAATTCAAGAATAGTACAACGAACTCCCATATATCTCTCACCCAGATTCTCTGATTGCTGACATTTGGCCATATGTGCTTTACCATTCTCTCTCCCTCATTGGGTATGTCCAGTGTTTTCTCATAATTGGATTTAAGTTATGCAGCTTTTGCAGAAATATCACAGAAGTATTGATGATGTGTCTGCCTCACAACATTGGATCGGGTGACATATAATGATGGTCTGTCCCATTACTTGTGATACTAACTTTGATCACTGAATTAAGATGGAGTCTGCCAGACTTCTCAATGTAAAGTGATTCTTTTCCCTTTATACTTAATAAGTACCTAATGGGGCAATACTTTAAAATTGATAAATATCTGATCCTCATCAAACTTTTACTCTAGTTTTGGTACACATTAGGTATTCTTGCTGAATCAGTTATTGCGATGGTGGTTACCAGATGATTGTTTTTCCAAGCCCAGTGTTCCTTCTGCATTTATTAACATGATGCTGTAAACAACAGCCTTTTATTATCTACATCCATCCATCCATCCATCCATTGACCTACTGATCAATCGATCGATCGATCGATCCATCCATCCACCCACCTATCCATCCATCCATCCATCCATCCATCCATCCATATAAAATATTGGTTCATCAATTTCCATTTTATTTAATACATCATTATCTCTTCCTGTCATTGTTTATTTTCATATTAGCAGCAGACCCTTCAGGCTGGTTCCTGAATCTTTTCAGCATAATTTCATCTTTGAAAATTGATGGTCACACAACACATAATGTTTAGAAATTTATTTTCTACTTGACAACAAGTAATGAGCATTTTCCACGTTATTAAGACTTTACAGTGTTACTTTTCATCAGTGCACAGTGTCCATCAAATGTACGTAATGCTTCAGCTCTCTTGGTGGGTGAAGGGGTCTGAGAGAGATTCCTCTCATATGTGAAGACCCTCATTTCATTAGATGGGGGACACATAGTGTTATCAGAAATAGTGCACAGAGCAGGGGCAAGTCCATTGTATTTGGATACAATTATTGCTCGGCTTCCAGCTTGTAACTGGCTATGCAGTTGCTTAGACAGGCACTGTCTACACAGGATGCAGAAACATTCACTGTGGGGATACCTTTCATATAAAAAATTTCCAGCAACCTATGTACCCATCAGCTGGAGATGGGAGTATTATATAGTAGTTTAAACAATCTCAAGTTGTATGGATCAGCATGTGTGGATATATATGTGTGTATATGTGTGTTTGTATTCATTATATTATGTATGCATGCCCGGCACCCCCCCCCCCACACACACATGTACATTTCTTCAGAATGCAGATGAAAAAGTCCAAGACAGGAATTAGAACTGATGTCATGATAGCAGTTACTGTTGGATGGAAGGAGAAGAAATAGAAAAGCGATCTGTGAGGGGCATCAAGATAGTGTATGTAAATTATACTTCTATGAAGCCATGAAGACATCTAAAGTAAATATAGTGTCATATATAGACTTGATAAGGGGCTGAATTAGGTAAACACATGCTTACTATAATATTCTCTTCTCTAGGTTCCCATGTTTGAAATCTTTTATGATAAGAGGTAAAGATTTTTTAAAACATGAATGGGAATGATCAGTACTAAATCCAAGATTGTCATTTTATCTGTGGAGTGAGGGAAATAGGATCAGAGAGAGAGATAGAGGGAGTACCATTTGAATGTGTGATCTCTGACTTCTGTTTTCCTAAAAAAAATTTATCAAAATTGCAAAATGTTAGGATCTGACTTAGTTTAGTTGTGGGTTTACAGGGGTTCCCTTACAGCATTCTCTAGGCTTTTCTGCATTTTTAAAAACCCGTGCCATAGAAGTGAGAAAATAAGTTTCTAATTCCCTGGACAGGAAGGAAGTAATGGAATTTATAGCATGTATGGCATGTTAGCTTTGGAAAGCAGAGCCTGAGGCAAGGCTTAAGTGCTAATGTCTCCGGGGAGGAACAAGCCCAGGGCAACAGAATGAGGATAAAGAGAGGTGAGAGAGGGAAGGATGAGAAGTAAACAAAAAGTGATGCATTGCTATATTGGTCACACCATTTTATGAGACCTTAGCTATGCAGCATGTGTCCACATAGGCTATACAGAAACACTGTCTGGGGACAGTCCACTGAAGAGAGGAATGGAGAGGGAATCCATTTCCTAACTCTCTCCTCTGTTTTGTCAAAACTGACTTTTCAGGAAGTTAATGTTCATGTACTTCTGGAGTGTGTCATCCACTGGCCACCGCTAGGGAGGCAAGATTGCATACAGAGTGTGGTGCTTCATCCAAGTTAGGAACGGTGAGGGAGCGAGAGACCCTGGCAGCGGCCTCAGGCCTTGGGGCCATCTGGCCCTGAAGGAGTCTGTTTGTAGTTCCCATGCTGGCAAGGGCTACAGCACAGCCAGTGGCCAGGCGTATGGAAGACAGATGAGGTTGAGGGAACCGGAGGAGTCCTAGTAAATGAGTCTGAAACAAATGGAATGGGTCACCTCTTTTGACAGAAACACGAGAGAACACAAGGATAAATTTTGTAGTAGGTAAGCTTGTATGGGAGAAGGGCTGAGGAACTGATAAGCTCTTTCTTTTCTGAGGTGCCCGTGGAGGACTACGTTATTCACTGAGGTTTTGGGGGTGGATTTGGGAAGTGGGATTGGGAGTTTGGGGAGAATTGGGAGGACTTGAATAGAGGCAAGGGGAAAGGATCGTGTCTGGCTATAGAAGTGCACAGGCTCCTTGGGATGCCACTTCTAGTTGGGTTGAGTGAGAAAAGAAAACTTGGGAAGGCTGGTGGTCTGGAGAAGTGCTGGGGGTGATGGTTTTAGAAGTCTGAAGAGCAGCTGGATGGGAGTGACACTTGGAAAATATGAGGTTGTGTTACAAGAGGGAAATTTTAGAGCTTAAGATTCAGAGTTGGAGCTATGTTGGGCAAGGATGAGGATCAGAATGTGGCTGTGGTTGAATAGAGTGGGGGTAGATGGAGGGAAGCAGTGGTTAAGGATATGGAGGTCACTTAGAATAGCAACAGAAGTCTGGAAATGGAGCAAGATTGTTGTTCTGAGATATGGCAGAAGTATAAAGGCATGAAGAGGAATGATTAGTAAATTTAGCTCAGCTCTGCACTGGAGGACCAATGCGAATGATGAGGAACTGTTTCAATGTTGAGTCACCAAGGGACGCCAATTAACAAATGGGGTCAGCCATTTTGTCATTGACACTAAACTGAATCATCACCATATAATCTTGAATCCAATTACCATCCACGTGTAAAGATCTTACACATTTTCCTACTGCAAAATTAGTTTCTTCCCATGAGCCCCCTGCACCCTTCCCACCACGCATCCCCCCACTTCATGCATCCCCCCCCCCCCCCACTCCCCAGCTATCTTAAGTTGTGGGTATTGGAACTTGGATCATCTAGTACTCTTGTGTCTGTCTGGGTTTGTGTCTCTCTTTCCACCTGCCCCCTCATGAGTGCTTGCAGGGCGGGGCCAGATCTCACCCTGCATCAGATCCCCACCTAGCCTGGTCCCTGATGACCCGTGGGTGCTCTGCATATTGTAGGGAGAGGGCTGTAGCAGCAGCAGGCAACTGCGGACCATGGGTCACTTTCTGTCTGATGGTTGAGATGAGCTCTTTGATGAAGTCATTTCCTGGTTTCTGCCTTTTCAAACACTTATTTTTATTTATTTATTCATGAGAGAGGGGCAGAAACACAGGCAGAGGGAGAAGCAGGCTCCATGCAGGAGCCTCGATTTAACCAAATTTCTGTTAATGGGTATTTGAATTGATTCAGATCCCTTTAATTTTTGGTGTTTTATTACGGAAAATTCAAGTGTAATGTACACCCATGGGGACCCATCACCCAGCTTTAACTTTGGACCAGGTTGTTTTATCTGTGCCCCACCTGCCAACCTTCCTCCTCCCTATATGTTTTTAAAGCAAATCCCAGACATTACATCATTTCATCTGTTATTATTTGAGTGTATATTTCTAGAAGAAAGGACTTAAAAAACATTAATATCACACCTACTGTGATTGACAGTAATTCCTTATTACCATTAGATCTGATCTTTAAACAAATATCTAAGTAACGACGCAACCAATGGCATGGCTCACACTTCATTTCATATGTGTGTGCATATGTAGCAGTAGGGTAGTGTCTAGAGGTAGGACCGTTCTGTTCTGTGTGGTCTGTTTTTAATAGAATTGAAATTGCCATTCTGCACTTCAAAGAGACTCTGCTGATTTGAAGTCCTATCCCCAGTGTTTAGAGGGCCAGCTTCCCACAACTTTATCTACACAGTGTCCTTGCAAACTGCTTGAGCTTTACCTGCCTCCCAGGGAAATGTACAGATGCCATTTTACTTTGCATTTACTTTACATATCTCTCATCATGAGTTGGGTTGAACATTATTTTAAGAGCCATTTGTAATTCCTTTCTCAGAAACCATCTGCTCATATTCTCTGAAGATTTTTGTTTTGGTCTGTTGGCCTTTCTCTTATTGATAGACATAAGAGCTTTTTCAACATGCAGGAAATGGGCTCCTTATTTGTAATATATGTTGTAAGTATTTTCACCTTTTTTCTGGTCTTTGACGTAACTTGCTATAGTTTTTTGTTGTGAAGAATCTTTTAATTTCTTAAAAGCTTTTAAAAATCAGGTAGAGTTATCAATCTTTTATTTTACAGCTTTTGGTATTTGTTCCCTACTTAGTACAGCCTTTTATCTGTCCTGAGATCACATAAAAATTCCTGTTTTTTTATTACAATTATGACTTCGTTTTATATATTTAACCTCTGATTCTTCTGGAATTTATTTTTGATGTAAACCTTTTGATTCTCCTGGAATTTGTTTTGGTGTAAAGTGTGGAGTATGGTTTTATTCTTATGTTTTTTTCAGGTATCTGCTTAGTTGTCCTGACATCATTTATTGAATCCACCTTTTCACAGTATTTGAAATGTCACTCTTGTCTCATACACTGAATTTCTGTAGTAATCCAGACCAATTTCTGATCTTCCTACTCTTTTCAACTGAATGGCTTATTGTCCTATATTTAGTAATTACCTATTGTTTGTGGTTTCCCATTTTTATTATTAAAAATAAGGCTGTATACATCTCTTTGTGGATGAATCTTTGTACACACCTCTTTTAGGATATTTTCCTACAAAGGGAATTGCTGTGCCTAAAGGTATAAATGCCTTAAAATATCTTTATTATGGAAATAGTCAAACATACTGAAAAAGAGAGGATGGTATAGACCTTTGAGTAGCCATCACCGTGCTTCAATGACTTTTAACATTTTACTTATTCTATTTCATCTATCGCCTCTGCCCCCAAGCATTTTTGTCCTGGAGTATTTTAAAGCAAAGCGCAGACATCGTATCATTTCATCCATAATCACATCGGTGTGTCTCTCGAACTTAAATCAGCATACTTCTCTAGTATGATTATCTCAAAAGTATCCATATCATATTCGATCTCATCAGGATTCAAACAAGGTCCAGATTTTTAAGACTTTTGTAATTCCTGCCCTGATTGCCCTGCCCAGAGATTATGCCAGTTTATGTGGCTGCCAGCGCACGGGAGACTTGCTCTTTACCTTATATCCTCCACAACTCTGGGCACATCATCAAACAAGTCCTGCTGACCTTCCAGGTGCTGTAGCCAGAAACCTTGGAGCTCTCCTGCCTCCCTTCTTTCTCTCACATCCCATACCTTACTTTTCGGGGTATTCTGCTGGCTTTACCTTTAAAACCATCCATAACCTGATCACTCCTCCCTCATCTCTTGTGTCCTTCTCTCACCAGGACCTTGGCACCTGCCTCTGTGCTCCCCTGTTATTCTCTAGAGTGTGTTCATGCAGCAGCTAGAGACATCTTTTTTTTTTAATTGAGGTATAATTGACATATAAGATTATATTAGTTTCAGGGACGCCTGGGGGACTCAGTGGTTGAGGCTCTGCCTTTGGCCCAGGGCGTGATCCTGGAGACCACGGATCCAGTCCCACATCAGGCTCCCTGCATGGAGCCTGCTTGTCCCTCTGCCTCTCTCTCTCCCTCTCTCTGTCTCTCTCATGAATGTATAAATAAAATCTTTTAAAAAAATACTTTAAAAAATTAAAAAATTTTAAAATACTTTAAATTTTTAAATACTTTAAAAAAATACTTTAAAAAATTATATTAGCTTCAGATGTACGACATAATGATTCACATTTGTGTATATTGCAAGATGATCACAGTAGTCTAGTTAATATCCATCACAACACATAGTCACAAAATTTATTTTCTTGCTTTAAAGATCTACACTCTAGCAACTTTCAGACGTGAATACAATGTTATTAACTGTGGTCATGCTCTGTGTTGCATCCCTATGCCATTTATTTTATAAATGGAAGTTTGCACCATTTTTAAAACATTTTTAAAAAGATTTATTTATTTGAGAGAGAGAGAGTGGAGAGTAAGGGGAGGGTCAGAGGGAGAGAGAAATCCTCAAGCAGCCCCCCCACTGATCTCAAAGCCTGACGTGGGGCTCGATCCCAGGACCCTGAGGTCATGACCTGAGCTGAAATCAAGCGTTGCCGCTTACCCGACTGAGCCACCCAGGTGCCGCTGGAAGTTTGTACCTTTGGCCACTGTCACTTATCTTGTTCACCTTGCCACTCTTCCCACCTCTGGCAACCACCAATCTGTTCTCTGTCACTGTGAGTTCCAGTTTTGTTTTTGAATTCCAAAACAAAGTGAAATTACATGCTATTTGTCTTTATGTGCCTTGCTTCACTTAGCATAAGGCCCTCAAGCTCCATCTAAGTCATTGCACATGGCAAGATTCCGTTCTTTTTTATGGCTGTGTAATATTCCATTGCATATATACACCCCACATCTTTGTTATCCATTCACTCATACATGGGACACTTAGCTTGCTTCTGTGTCTTGGCTGGTGTGCATAACGCTGCAGTGAACATGAGGGGCATATATCTTTTTGAGTCAGTGTTTTCATTTTCTTTGGATAAATACCCAGAAATGGGATTGCTGGATCATATGGTAGTTCTATTTTTAATTTATTGAGGAACCTCCATGCTGTTTTCCACAGTGGCTTCACCAATTTACACTCCCGCCCACAGTGCACAGGGGCTTCCTTTACTCCACAGCCTCGCCAACACTTGTTATTTTGTGTGTTGGTGATGATAATAGCCATTCTGACAGGTGGGAGGTGATACCTCATTGTGGTTTTGATTTGCATTTTCTTGGTGATTGGTGATGTTAAGCACCTTTTCATGTGCATGTTGGCCATCCGTATGTCTTCCTTGGGCAGAGGCATCTTTTTAACACACAAATGAGACCATGGCATTCCTTTGCTCAGCAATGTGCTGTGGCTCCCATCTCAGAGTAAAGCCCAAAGTGCTGACGGTGGCCTACAAAGCCCTACACCATCTGCTTTCCCACCCTTGTCTCTCCCCTGTCACCACCTCCTTCTTTTCCCCCCTCACTCACTCTACCGCACCCAGGTCACTTGGCCTTCTTTTGTTGTCCAATTTATAATTTTAATTCCCTTCATTTTTAAATTTCAGAACTAGAATTTGGATAGATGTGTGATGTACAGTCGTAACTTAATATGTTCCAAGTTCTCAACTGATTATTGCAGCCCTGTAAATTAAGTCTTCCATCTTTTTCTCCATGGGTTGAAATGTTGCCTTCGTCATGCTGTTTACTTCAGTGATCCAGAAGTCCACATGGACATGTGTGGCACCTCGGCATCCTCCCAATGGGATCACAGGTTCTTCAGGGGTGATCAGGAATGGTGTGTGTGTGTGTGTGCACGTGCGTGCACTTTGTATTTCTGGAATAGTTGGCTTACTCTCTTATGACTCACTTAGGATTCAGTTTCTGAGTAGAATTCCTCAAGCAATCCCACCCTCCACCCCCCACCTCTTCCGAGCTGCCCTTATCTTACTGGAGGTCTGGCTGAGGTCAGTTTGCCTCAGCTGATTTTGGTGTTATTTCTCACACTGGAGCCATTGTGAGGCTTTGAAAATAGTCTTTTCAGAGGTGCAGACTCATTTTGATAGAGAACCAGCATGTTAAAACAAAATGAGAGAGTTGGCAATTTTAAGCAAATAAATTGCTTCCTATCGATAATGGGATATTTATGCAGCCTGCAGTGGAGAGCAATTTCTTTCGTATCCAGGCCCTTTATCAGTGATCAGGACAGCTGAATGCAGTAGGAAGTGATGTGGCCGGGAGCTGATGGGAAGACTGCTGTGTGGGAACTCGGGGAGCTGTGGGAGCGAGCTGCCCTATGGCCCTACGCCGAATGGCTGTGTGTCGGACCACACCTCCTGCACCTGTGCTTGCCGTTACTAGGGGAGCTTGGGCTCATGTCGTCTCCATTTCACCTGGCTGCTGCTCTTTTTCCTTTCTCTCTTTCTCTTTCTCTTTCTCTTTCTCTTTCTCTTTCTCTTTCTCTTTCTCTTTCTCTTTCTCTTTCTCTTTTTCTTTCTTTCTTTCTTTCTTTCTTTCTTTCTTTCTTTCTTTCTTTCTTCTTTCTCTTTCTTTCTCTTTCTTTCTTTCTTTCTTTCTTTCTTTCTCTTTCTTCCTTCCTTCCCTTTTTTTTTTTTGGTAAAGATTTTATTTATTTATTCATGAGAGACACACAGAGAAAGCTAGAGACATAGGCAGAGGGAGAAGCAGACTCCCTGTGGGGAGCCGGTGGAGGACTCAATCCCCAGACTCTGGGATCATGACATGAGCTGAAGGCAGATGCTCAACTGCTGAGCCCCCTGGCACCCCCACTTGACTGCCTTTCTTGAAGCAGCAAGCACAGGGATTGCTCAGTGGAGAAGTGGGAAACAAGACAATCCCAATACTGGAGCTGTGCTGGACACAGACATCAATTCAGGGGCAACAGGGAGAGCCTAGGACCAGCTCGGGAGGCTGCTAGGGGAGAGTCTGATGTGGTGATGTGCTTAGTGTCAGAGAATAATAATGAGACAGTGGCTGTCCTGGGGAAGCCAAGACATGGCACAGGTCAGGGCTTCTCCGAGTATGGGTCCTGAACCATCTGTGCATAGTGAGATCCATTTAGTGACCTGGGGTGTGCGTCAAAAAGAAGAAAGAAATAGAATAGAAAGCACCAGAGCATGTCCCACACTGAAAGGGTGTGTGCTATTTCAGGAAGTGTGCGTTCAAAGAGGTAGAAAATGAAGCTTTGAGGTGCAGACTCTGGGGCTGGAAGACCTGGGTTCAGATCACTGCCCTGACCCAACCACGTGGCCTCGGGTGAAGGGTAATGACACAACCTGCCTCATGAGGTGTCATGAGGAATAAATGAGCTAATATTCCAAGAGTGCTTAGACCAGTGCCTGGTACATACTGAGCAGGTGATCAATGTTAGCTGTGACACAGTGGTTGGAACCAGAAGAGATTGCTGGGAGTTGATCATTTGTTACCTATACAAAAGCAATTTTACATGGTTCAACCTGGTACACACACACACACACACACACACACACACACACACACACCTTCTGCAAGTACTACCGTGACATTATGCATCTGTCATGATGTGCAGTGCGTTTCATACTGTGGGTTGGAATAAAAAGACTGTGCTCTGCTGGCTTTCCCTGGCAAGGGAGTGGATATGAGGCATCAGTTTTCATAACCAAGTGTGATAGTTTTGTAGAGCTTTTGCTCTGGGGGAGCCCATGGCATGCTCTTCCCTTCCTTGTCATTTCAGGCTGGAGAGGTGTGCTGGGCTCCTGAGAGCTCCCCTTTACCGAGTTGTGCATCCAGAAGAGCCCATCTCCTGTTCAACCCTGGCCTCCTTCCTGGCTTTTCTTGAGTCCCGTGTACCGGGCTGTCCAGAGTCTTCTCCCTCTCCGTGAACTGACACAATGAAAACAAAGCTGTATTGCCTTTAAAAATAATCCTTTTCTCATTAAAAAACAACAGCAGTAAGAGTCCCTCACATTTTCTTGGGCTTACTGGTTGGCCTCCTGTTGTAAAGTTATGTTCTGTTTTCCAGCCTAGGAGAGATGACAGAGGTCAGGAGAAGGACTCGGTGTCGAGAATGATAGCCTGCAGGAGTCCAAGAAAGTCCGACTTCCAGCCACTAGGGTGCCCTCCCGCCCCTTCCCTTTGACTCCATGTGGATGCCTCCTCTTCCCAGTTGGGTGGCCTCTCCACTCTTCTACTTTGGTTTCCCAAGACACGGTCTTCAGCATCTAGGACAGTGCCTGACACACAGAGGGTGCCCAAGAAATATGTGTTGGATTGAAGTGAGCTGAACAGATATTTCCCTTCTCAAGAGAATTCCTGAGACCCTTGGGGAGGGGAGGGGGCGCGGGGCACTCCTGAGAGGTCGTCTCCTTCTCTCCACTCAGGTTGCTTCTGGTTTATTTCTGGAACTTGGATCTTATTCTTCTGGCTTCCACATTGGTGCTAAATCCACAAAATGATTTTGTTTTCTCAGATGTTAGTCTCTGATCTCAGGATATTAACGTTCATGGCACATGAACAGCATGATTTAGTGAAAAATTAACTGTATTAATGATTAGCATGTTGTACACAGATAAATTCCACTCGATTTGCTGCTTGCAATATTGCCTTATGTGCCCAATGATCCGGGGCCTTCTTTCTATTTTGGGCTATTTGCCTCTTTTTCACTGATAAGGTGCTTATTGCTGTGTGAGAAATGTCCCCCTCTGTGCGGAGGCACCAGACTTGTTCCCGTGAAGCTGTTCCATCTGCTGGGCCCTGGAGATGTCCTGGCTCCTCCTGCAACAAACTGCCCGGCACCCTGCCCGAGGCACTATCCCAGTCTGGAGTGGGGAGCACAGCTCTCCCCACACACCCCCTCTCCTTCTCCTGGCAGGGGAGCCCTCTTCCCCTCTGAGTATAGGCAGTGTGTGTGTGTGTGTGTGTGTGTGTGTGTGTGTACACGCATGCACATGCATGTTCCTGGGCGCCTCCTTTGGGCCAGGCTGAGTGTGGGGTTTACTCAAAGTCCGTGATTACCCTGCAGGTCTTTCTAGACGATATCTGAATTGTCTTCCTCCCCTTGCCACCCTTGTTTATGAACATCTGGATCTTGAACTTGAGGAGGGGATTCCTCTCTAAGTGATAGCTGGATGAAAGGTATATATCATAGGAGATTGGGATTCTCTGCCTAAAAATGGTGTGAAATGGAGGATGGTGATAACTGCCTTTTGGGGAGTGTGATACTGTGATAAAATAGGAAATTATATTTGATCTTCTTGCCTGGTTGTGGGAGCTCCTAAAACCCTGGGAACCTCTGCAGTGGTCAGTGTCTTTTCTCTGCTAATGAGATGACCGGTGGCTGGTGTCCTTGGATAGTTTCAGGGTGGGGGCTGGTTGCCAAAAAGACTAAAGTATTATTAGAGGGTGGAGCTTTTAGCCCCACCCCAACTTCCGGGGAGAGGAGAGGGCTAGAGATTGAGTTCTGTTATCAGTGGCCAGTGATGTACTCAGCCATGCTCACGTCATGGAACCGCCATAAAAACCGTAGAGGACAATGTCCAGAGAGCTCTGGGGCTGGTGAACACATGGAGGTGCTGGGAGGGTTGTGCCCAGAAAGGGTATGGACACTTCACGCCCTCTGCACCCCTTCTGTACCTTGTCTTGGGCATCTCTTCCATGTGACTGTTCCTGAGTTGGATCCCTTAAAATAAACCAGTAATTGTAAGGGAAGAGCTTTCCTGAGTTCTGTGAGGCATGCTAGCAAATTATCAAATCCATGGTGGGTTTGGAGGAACCCCAGACTTTATAGCCAGACAGGCAGAGAATGGGCGGATGGACTGGCAGCTGGTGTCTGAGGTGAGGAGAGTTTTGTGGGACCTAACCCATGGGGTCTGCACTAACTGTGAGTAGCTAGTGCCAAAAGTGGATGAAATCACTGGACACTGGCTTGGTATCCAAGGAGTTGGAGACTTAGTTGGTGTGGGACCCCCCACCCCCGGTCCCCAACCCAGACCGCCCCTGCCAGTTGGTGTCACAAGTGTCATGAGTAGAAATGGATACTGGTGGGCAACTTGGCAATATGTATGAAGGGCCTTAAAAATGTTCCTGCCCGGGCGGCACCAGAAGGAGTTGCGGCGGTAGCAGCTGGAAAGGACCATGACCAGCAGTGAATGCACCTTCATTGCCATCAAGCCTGATGGAGTCCAGTGCAACCTCGTGGGAGAGATCATCAAGCGTTTCAAGCAAAAGGTATCCTGCCTCATTGCCATGAAATTAATTCAGGCTTCTGAAGACCTTCTTAAAGAGCACTATATTGATCTGAAGGACCTTCCATTCTTTGCCGGCCTGGCGAAGTACATGCAGTCAGGGCCTGTGGTTGCCATAGTGTGGGAGGGCCTGAATGTGGTGAAGACAGGCCGAGTGATGCTCGGGGAGACCGACCCTGCGGACTCCAAACCTGGGACCATCTGTGGGGACTTTTGCATCCAAATTGGCAGAAAGATTATCCATGGCAGCGATTCTGTGGAGAGGGCGGAGAAGGAGATTGGCTTGTTCCAGCCTGAAGAGCTGGTGGATTACAAGAGCTGTGCTCAGAACTGGATTTATGAGTGACAAGTGATGAGGGAGCAGACCTCAGTGGTTTGCCCGTTCCATTCCCTCTCCCTCCCATGAGCAAGGGGCCAGGCTCTTGCAAATTCAGTTATTTTTGAGAACTTCCTTATAACCTGGAGGAGACCTCTTGGAACTGGGAGTGCTCCCTGTACAGTATTATGGGCTGCCATCAGATTAAAATGTTTCATTCCCCCCCCCCCCAAAAAAAAATGTTTCTGCCCTTTGACCTAGGATTTCCATTCTGGGATATTATCTTAAGGGAGGGATCATCAAAACACATGCAAATTTCCCTACAAAGACTACTGTGGCAGTGTTGCTTAAAAGTGGAAGTGATCTAAATGTCCCAGACTAGGAGTTTGGGGGACTCAGTTGGGCTATAGGCGTATTATGGAACATGATGTAGCCATCAGAAATGATGTTTTATTTTTTATTTTATTTTTATTTATTCATGAGCGACACAGAGAGAGAGAGGCAGAGACATAAGCAGAGGGAGAAGCAGGCTCCATGTAGGAAGCCCAATGTGGGACTTGATGCTGGGGCTCCAGGACGCCCTGAGCCAAAGGCAGACAGACACTCAACCACTGAGCCACCCAGGTGCCCCCAGAAATGATTTTTTAAAGACTAATAACACAGAAGATCAAAATGATTGTATGCTAAATGGAAAAAGTATATATAAAGCTATAGAGAGTGCAGAATCCAAATTTAATTAAGAATATTTGTATCTGGGATCCCTGGGTGGCGCAGCGGTTTGGCGCCTGCCTTTGGCCCAGGGCGCGATCCTGGAGACCCAGGATCGAATCCCACGTCGGGCTCCCGGTGCATGGAGCCTGCTTCTCCCTCTGCCTGTGTCTCTGCCTCTCTCTCTCTCTCTCTCTGTGACTATCATAAATAAATAAAAATTAAAAAAAAAAAAAAGAATATTTGTATCTAAAGAGTTTGGAATAAAATGCCCTAATACTGTTTTTTTTTTTTTTTTTTTTTCCTAACATGTTAACCATGGTGATTGCTGACTGGAGAATTATATTATTTCTTTTCTTTATACATTTTGGGGGCATTTTTCATAAGCATACATTAATGTGTAACCTGCAAAATGTTGCCATTTTGGGGGCATTTTTCATAAGCATACATTAATGTGTAACCTGCAAAATGTTGCCTTCCTGGGCGGGTCCAGCTCTGGTGTTTGGACCCCAGAGGCCAGGTGCAGAACCCCTCGAGACAGAACACTTCCCTCCCTCTCTCTCCACTCATCAGCCTGTCTTTTTGTCTGAAGACCCTCCAGCCATTCTCACTCTCATACATACTCACATCTAATTTAATGATTTTCCTTCCAACCCTGCCTGGAACATTCTGTCCCACATGGGGTGCCCCTGGCTGGGATGGCCTTTCATTGTTAGCAGCTGGTCTAATCTGCTTTGTTCTTGTACTGTTGGGGAATTACCCATCCACTAAGCAACCGGGCATCCTAACATCAGTTCAGCTTTATCTGCCCAGGTGTAAAATTTGGGGGCTCTGTCCTTGCCCTTAACCCTTAGAAATGCCCCCAACTTTATGGCTGCCTGGTGCTACCCAATTTTAGGAAAGAAATGATTATTTTTCCTGTCCTGGGATCCTAAGTCTTTGTCTAATCTCACCACCTAGTAAGTTAGTTACTAAGATGCTTTTCTTTCTGAATGCTGGAGAGGGAAGCAGTTGGCTTTGCTTTTAAATTCGAGGTGCCTTTGGGCCATGAGGTAATGAAAAAGGCCTGAGATATCCAGTATGAGCAGCCCCTCACTGGCCCACCAGCTTTCAGTGTTGAGTCTTCAAAGTTTTTCAACACTGCCCCTTTTCTGTTCCCAGGGTTACCAGTGACTCAGGGTAGGTCTGGCGCCAGGGAACATACAGGAGCCCTACTCCACTCTGGATGCTAACCTTAGATCACAGAGACAATTATGCTGCCTGGGAGGATGGTGACTACCGCCAGCCATATCTGTCCTTTTGCAAGTGCCTCCCGACAGGGGGCCTTGCCTGTAACCAGGAACCTGGACCCAAAGAATGCATCCCTTATGCCCCCTTGCCCATGCTGTGCCTTTGCTGGAAAACCCTCTTTGTCGCATTGACTACAATTCTCAGCCTCCTTCCAGGTTCTCCTAAGGCTCACCTTGCTTTGTTTGGGACAAGTTATGCTCAAGACTGAGATTGCTTTTGTCAGTAATTTATTTAACCAGGTTCACTGTGGGAATAATAATAATAATAATAATAATAATAATAATAATAATAAAAATAATATTTTGTAAGCTAATAGCACACAGGGTAATGTCTCCTAATAAGCCAATGAAGAGATAGCATACTTCAAGCTAGTAACAGATTGATTATGCAATCATTCAGGCAAAGAGGGAGATGAAAGAAATAAAGTTCAAATTTAATTGGAGGTGTACCCTTCTATGAGTTGGTTCTCAGTAGAGTCAGCCTTCTAACTAAGACTTGGATATCAGGTGCCAGCTTAGGTGTTTCACTGCTGGGGCATGTAGCTAGCAGGTGACGGTATGTGTGTTGGCAGGTAAGGCAGGCTGCTCTGAAGCTTATTATTCCAGGGACTGTTACATGGCTTGTACCACTGCCTATGAGGGGAAGACTTGCCAAGGCAGAAACAGATGTCCCTTCTCTTCCTGAGACTGTTACATGGTTTAAACACCACCACCAAGCAAGAGTAGCTTGGCAATGGCAGGAGCAAGTGTCTCAAGATCTTTGGAGAGTCGCTTAGATGCAGCAAAGGGTAGCCTCACCCAGACCAAGTCCTCTCAAGGTACTGGTCACACCTCTTGATTTTTAAAATGGAAAAGTCCACCGCGTGATGGACACCATTGCCATTACCATGGTGTCAAGGATGCAACAGTCCTCTCGACTTCAGGTATAAGAGTTGGAGGAAGAAGGTCCCTATATCCAACTTCAAAACAATTTCATCAAAATAAGTTACTCAAAACAAATTCAAACAACAAACTTTGCCTAAACAAGCTTGCAAGACATGGATTTGAAATCCTAACAATTCAGTAGGCAACACGTCTCCTTCCTGTATATTTCTAGGTGTTTCTGTTTCAACTTCTCTCTCCTATCTCCTGGGAGAGATCGTCTTTTTTTCTCAAGTATCCTTTATACTTATATCCTTTACGCCTCCTTTGTGAACCATGATTCCACTTACACAGATAAATGAACAGAGAAATACAGAAATGCCTCTAGGGCTGGGACCCCTCATCCTGGGGCTCTCCTGTGTTCCACTATAGCGTTCATTACTGTCTAAGTCTATGGAAGGAGCATAATGAAAGAGCACTTGTTGAGATGGATGCAGTCAGGGTTCACACAGCAAATTACCTGGCCGTGAGGCTCCTTTAGCCCCCTGAAGACAGTGCCAAGAAAAATCCAGCTCCATAAAGTACATTAACAGAGCAGTGCTGAGCCCCACCCTGCCCCATCTAGGTGGCCGTCCCCCAGTCAGTGTTATTCAATGCAGGGACGCTTCTGATCCCTCCTCCCCCCACACAAAGATCCTCCTTGGGGCCCCGTCCCCCTGGCCCTTGGAGCCCTCACCCCTGCGTTCCCTAATTATTGAAACCAATTAGTTGTATTTGCAGACTGATTGAGTAGAATTAAATTGGAGCTCGCTCACACTAAAGCTCACACTGGGATTAAACCAGCATTTTATATGCAATTATGGTCATTCTGTTCCCATTTTCCATTTTGATTGTATACTTAGCATTCCTGTCAGCAATAGGTAGTCCCTTATTTCCAAATGCTCACCACATCTGGCTGCCTGGTGTCTCTCAGTGCCCTGTATGCTCTGTGGTCAGAATGCCCCTTCCCTTCCCTCTCTGAAAGAAAAAGAAAAGTCACATGGCCCCTGCCAGCAGCTCCATGTTGCTGAGCTCAGACTCCTCATCTTCTCATAGACTCTCCGGTGAGGCCTCCAGGTGAGGGCTCTGCTTTTCACCTCTTAGCCAACCAGATGCTAGAACCCTCAATTTAAAAAGCAGTCTGATCCGGGGGCACCTGGGTAGCTCAGTCGGTTAAACGCCTAACTCCTGATTTTGTCTGAGGTCATAATCTCAGTGTTATGGGATTGAGCCCGGCGTCACATTCCATGCCCAGTACAGAGTCTGCTTGTCCCTCTCCCTCTGCTCCTCCTCCTGCTTGTCTTCTCTCTCTCTCTCTCAATAAATAAATAAAAGCTTTAAAAAAAAAATCAATCTGGTTTCTTTTTTCTTTCTTTCGTTCTTTCTCTTTCATTTTCTTTCTTTCTTTCTTTCTTTCTTTCTTTCTTTCTTTCTTTCTTTCTTTCTTTCTTTCTTTCTTTCTTTCTTTCTTTCTTTCTTTCTTTCTTTCTTTCCTTCCTTCCTTCCTTTCTTCCTTCCTTCCTTCCTTCCTTCTTTCTTCTCTTTCTTTCTTAATTTATAACCACTGAGGGCTCCCTATGGCCTACAGCAGGGGTTTACAAACTAACTATAAAAGGCTGAAGTATGACTATTTCAGGCCTTGTAGGCCAAACCATCGCTGTCACAACTTCTCAATTTTATTCATATAGTACCAAAGCAGTAGACAGTAGACAAGAGTCACAGACAGTGTGTAGATGAGTAAGCATGGATGCATTCCAAAAAAACTTTATTTTCAAAGCAGGTGGTGGGCCAGATTTGGCCACTGGCCATCACTTGCCAACCAGTAGTGTGCAGAGTAAAGCTCGGCTCCCAAGGCCCTTTACAGTCTTGCCCTGGTGCACTTTTTCCCCTCATCTCTTCCTGTCAGGAGATTATGGTGTCAACTTTCACAGAGTTGTCTCTCTCATAATGGAAGGACATCCTTTGAGTTTTGTGTAGATTTGTATTATTGCTCTTGTCATTCTCTGGTATGAATATCCTGTCACCTCTCTGTTTGTCAGACTGGAATATAAGTTTCTCATAGCTTGGAAAGTTTCTTTTGCTACCTAACTGTTCTAGCACAGCATATGGCATACAGGAAGTGAACAGCAACTCTTCATTGAATGAATGGCCATATGAATAATCTCGAAAGATTCGTCTTTCACAGAGAAGGCAGAGGTCCTTCTAGATCTCTTTGGTCATTGACTCGGTCCCTGTCCTCTTAATTCTTCTAAATAAAAATCTGGAGGTTCTTATCTTGTATTTTCTGGTGCACTTCTGTTGGTATTCAATAATTGCCTTGCTGAACTGCATGTCTCCAGTTCCGCCATTTCTCAAAGACATGTATCAACAGAACACATCTTGGTCGTTAATAGAGCCATTGCTTCTTGTGCTTAGAACCCACATTCTTCCTAAAGACACATCTCTTTAGAGACTAAACAGATTCCGCATCTAATGGGGTTGAGATAGGAAAGGCTGTTGTTCCTCATTACCAATTGGAGTTTGCAAATTAGCACTGTGAGTTTCAGCCTATTCTTTAAGGCCAGAACATTAGGCAAAGAATATTGACTCTGGCTGATGTCTGGTGTCTGGTTTTCATCTGATGCGCCCTTTACTGAGCGGCCTGCCCGACAAGCCTGTTCTATATGAGAGCCCTGCCTCTGAGAGGCACTGTTCTCAGCCAAACTGACGATATCCCCAGGGAGTGTCATGGAACTTAGGAGGTGCTGTGTTGGGGATGCAGGTGGTACCGGTGGTGGCTCTGATAGTTTTAAGAAAACACACGTGCTGGTGTAGTGACAAGTTGATCTCCTGGGAACCTAGAGCATTTTGATTTCTAGTCCAGGCCTTGCTTGGCTCCAGAACATCAGGGAGGAGAGGTGCAGACCCCTGTGGGAATGCAGACTTTGGTTCTGGGAGATTCCATATGCAGAGTGCAGACTCCTGTTGTCAGAAGGTGTGCCTCACGATGCTTCCTTTCATGCTCCACAAAATGGCAGTTAGGCAGGCTCTCATCACCATCGCCATTGCCCCTTCTGCAGCCTGCAGAGGAATCTTGGAGGTGACGGAACCGCCTTGCTGGTGCCTGATCTGAGCATGAAATTGACTTAAAGACCAAAAGCACAGCATGCTTATGTAACCCTGAAGCACTGGGGACTGTAGCCCAGAGAGAGAATAAATTCCAGTGAAAAGCACACCACATTACTGGGTTGTTCCTAAAACTTGATCTGTGGTCGCCACTTCCCAAGGACGTGGAGAGGGGCCAGGGCCCCTCCGTCTTGCCAGCAGGCTGCCTATAGCCATAGGCAGGGGGATCCGGCCTGCTTCCGTCTCTCCGCTGTTTTTATGGGCATATTTCTCACACCCTGTTCTGCTATTAAAAATAAAAATAAAATGAGCCACACATCACATGTCTCCGGCTGCAAGACCCATTTCCTTCTAATAAGCTTCTTATTTGCCTGGGCTTCCCTACCCTGGAAAAATTAAATCCCCAGAGGCTCCTATTATGGATTTCTAGTGTTTTTTTCTTTTTTTTTTTCCCCTCCTATCTGTTATTTTGCCTTTTTTTTTTTTTTTTAAAGATTTTATTTATTTATTCATGAGAGACACAGAGAGGCAGGGACACAGGCAGAGGGAGAAGCAGGCTTCTTGCAAGAAGCCTGATGCGGGACTTGACCCCCAGGACCCCGGAATCACGCCCTGAGCCAAAGGCGGATGCTCAACCACTGAGCCACCCAGGCATCCCTTCTATCTGTTATTTTGAAAGAAAATGAAATTAGGGGGCTTTGTCTGCTTCTGTTTGCATGTGCATGTGCACACACACGTACACACTCTACCTGGGAGCCAGGAGCAGAAATTCTGGGCAAACAGGGAAGTACAGCTTTGTCTCACTTACCTGGGGCCACAGAAAACAGAACTCTGAGTTGATCTGTACCTGTGCTGTGCTGTCTTGGGCTTGAGCAGGGCCGGCCTGACTACTTACCGCAGACAGCAAACCATGGGGGTTTGAAGCCTTAATGGAGCACGTACCTTCACGGCAGGGCAGTTTCGGGATGGTCTCCATCTGCTTCCAGCAGCCCAAGGGTGAGGTGACCTCGGAGTAGCCCAGGTAGTGAGGTGGGAGCCGGGGGGCATGCCCATACAGTCCAAGTTCACGAAGATCCTTGATCAGGCGTCTGGAGTATCCACTGTAAGGACACAGGCTTGTTCATTTGTGGATCTAGGGCATGCAGGGGGATCACAGGAATGAGCCTGTCACCATGTCGACAGAAAGGGATCGCCCAGTCAGAGTGATCGTAACAGCTGGGGAGCTCAGGATTGAGTCAGAGGGATGGGGAGCTGAAATGTGCCTCTGGAAAGGAGACTAAGGGGCGGAGCTCAGCATGCAGCTGACCATCCGGATGGTCCACCTGGGACCCTGGCCTCTTTGACTCCAGGTTGGGCCCCGTCATCAGCTGACATTTTCTCCTGTTGCATGGTATGTGCTAGATCTGAAGTAAACTCCTATTATAGAGGCTAGGAGGAGATCTAACCCCACCCATTTTTCAGATGGGGAGATGGAGGCGGAGGGAGAAGCCTATCCCAGTTCAGGGCAGGGCCAGACTGACTTCCTTGTGGGCTGACTCCCACCTGAGGGGACCCTGCATCTGCATCCTCCTGCCCTTGGCATCTGGGTTCCGGTCATGGAGGCTGTGGTCTCCACCCCACTGTCCTCGAGGGCTGTGTGCCCTCACCTCAAGCAGAGCAGTGGCTCTAAGTTCTTTCCGGGCCACCTGGGACTTGGTAGGAAAACATATGGCCGCCTTAGGGAGTGTTGGGCATGTTTCATTGGTGAGAAAAGCCTGAAAGTGCAGACAAACCCCTTGATTCAGAATTTGGACCAGACTGAAATTTTTTTCTTTATCCTCAATGGAAAAAAGAGGGGTGTTTGAACAGTAGATTAATAGGGTATGAAAGAGAACACAGGCTTCCTGTTCTTCTCTTAAACACTTTAACAATGTCCACAGATCCCCAGAAAAAGTCTGGAAGGACCGTAGGGATCCTCGTGGCCAACCCAGCTCATTTTACACATGAACAATCCGAGGCCTCAGGGTTTGGCCGTGGACCTAATTAGCTAATGCGCCTGGCCAGGAGCCTAGGGTCCCGGCTCACAGGCTGGTCTTCTGTCTGCTGGAGCCCACACTTAGTCTCAGAAAGCATGCAGCGTGCAAAATTAGTATTGATAGCAAATTTGCTACTAATATGTGATCCTTACTCAAACCCATCCTTCAGAGTGTGGGTGGGAGTAAAAACAGGAACAAAGCCGATGAAGAAAGATTGTGATTTCTGCACCAAATCATCGTTATCTTTAGATGGGACAGGCTGATGTCCTGTAAAAGGAATGAATGACCCACCAAACTGTAGCAGAAAGGGAGAGAACATTGGCCAGGGTGGGCAAAGACATTTTTTGTGGACTGCACAGTCCCTAACTCTCAGCCTTGAAGGATGACAGGATTCAGGCAGGTAAAGGAAGGCAAGGTGTTTTGGGTGGGAGCCCTGGATGGGATACTGCAGCAGTCTGAAAACTGGGGGGCCCCAGAAATATCAGGTCCTCATTCTTGGAAACTGTAAATATTTCCTTGGGGGAAAAAAAAAAAAAAGGCTTTTGCAGGTATTATGTTGAGAGTCCTGAGATGGAGAACTTATCTAGGATTATCTGGGTGGGTCCTAAATGCCATCACAAGTGTCCTTATAAGTGGGAGGAAGATCACAGACAAAGGAGGAAAAGGCGATGTGGCCACAAAGGCAGAGACTGGCATGACCTGGCCACAAGCCACGAAATGCCGGCAGCCACCAAAGCTGGAAGAGGCAAGGGACAGATTCTTGCCCTAGGAGAGCACAGCTCTGTCCCCACCTTGATTTTGGGCCAGTGACCCTGATTTCGTACTTTTGCTTCCAGATTGTGAGAGAATACATTTCTGTTGTTTTAAGTTACAACGTTTGCAGTGATTTGTCACAGCAGCCCCAGGAAATCAAATGGGAAGGGACAAAGCTTGTTTGGGTCAGGGAGTGGTTTAAGGTATTTACTGGGACATAGATATTTCGAGAAGCAGTAGGTAAATGGGTTAGGGCCAGTGTCTTGTGTGAGTTTCCAGAGTTCCTGTCCTTCCTTCCCAACTGGAATGTAGGGCTCTGGAGGAGAACTGTGAGGCCCAACAGATTGTTGTTGGTTCTCTGAGGGAATTACTCTTTGCTCCTCAGGTACATACAGTCAATACTTGTTGAGTAGCATGATGAATGTTGGCAACCCGAGCTTGCACCGGGTTTATTGATGAAAAGTCAAAGCTAGCCACATCTGGTGCTCAGATAGCATTGATGAACCTGTCATCTTCAGACTCTGATCTCGAATTCCCCACGCCATGTCTTGTGGCCGTGTGATGTGTTAGGAAATGCTCGGCCAACCTAGAACTGACGGGCCTCGGGGGCTCTGGAGGGAGAATGCAGAACAAGCCAGGTTGAGGTCAGAGGATGGGTGATCCCCTGCCGAGTGGAATGGCCTTATTGATAGCAGAGTCAAATCCACTGCCGGCCTGGAATGTGATTAAAGATGCCTTTTGAGCTTTTATGACACTCTTATCGATCTGAGGTTGTTTATAGCCGCAAAACAGCTGTAAATTAGAGGATGAAATAAAAACAGCAGGATACGTAACTCCTATCTTCCTACTAGGTTAAAAAAGCCTTCTGCGCAGCTCCAACAGCAGCAGGGAGCTGAGATACGAGTCTGCGGAGGGGGACTGTGTTCTCCTTTCCGGTGGACGAAGGGCCCAAGGGGCAGCTCTGTCCTCACAGCTGAAACCTGCTTGCTCCTGCTCAGGAAGTGTCCTCGGCGAACCTGGGTCTCCGCTGGGACCACTGTCAAATTGTGCGCTGACCGTGCTGTTTTAGGATGCTCAGGGGTGGTTTTCTTTTTTCCTTTCCCTTCCTTTCCTTATTTCTCATTTTGCTCTTTGCTCTGCCTTTTTTCCCTTTCCTCCCCCTTTCTGTCCTTTTGTTCCTCTTGTGGCCACTCTTTTATCTGCTTAAAGGGTTTTGACCTATTAGTATTTGTAAAGCAGTGAGGAGTGTTCAATATAGGATCACCAATAAATTCAATGCAAAAGACCAAGCCATGTGACCACCGGACTTTCTTTGCTTTCCCCTAGAGATTCGAGAGGCCTTTCGGGTTCTGGACCGAGACGGGAATGGCTTCATCTCCAAGCAGGAGCTGGGAATGGCCATGCGCTCTTTGGGGTACATGCCGAGCGAGGTGGAGCTGGCCATCATCATGCAGCGCCTGGACATGGACGGTGAGCTCGGGGTACACGGCGTGCCCCCTGAGATGAGCCAGGCTCATTGGCGAGACCTTGGTTTTGAAAGGTCTTGCACTTGGACCCCAAAAGCTTGGTTTCATGTGTTGGTTTACATATGAGGGCTGGCTCGGGGTTTTTCAAACAACACTCCATGCAGTCCCAGGGGCCTGCAGGGGTGGTTCTGAGGCTGCCAAGGGAGGAGGGTGAGGAAGGAGGGCTGACCGGTGGAACAGCCAGGACAGATCTTTCCACCTGCCCTCCCTACCTTTAAAATAGCTTCACAGAGGTAGAATCCACATCCCCTAAAACTCACCCATTTAAACTGTGTGATTCATCGGCTTTTAGTGTATTCACAGATTTGGGGACCCAACACCATAATCAATTTTAGAGCACTGTCACCACTTCAAAAAGAAACTCTACCTTTGAGCTGCCCCCTCTCATCTCTGTACCCCCCAGCCCTAGGCGACCACTAATCTACTATCTGTCTCTCTGGACATTTCATATCAATGGAATCCTATGCTGTGTCGTCCTTTGTGACTGGCTGCTTTTACTCAGCATAATGTTTGCAAGATTTATCCCTATTCCAGCATGTATTTGTACTTTGTTTTTTTTATGGCCGAATCATATGCCATTGTATGGGTATAATAACAGCTTCTCCGCTCTGTGATTTACTTACTGGGTTTCTCCTTGCTGGGGAAGAGGGTTTCACTGTGTTTTAAAAATTCTAGAAAGTGACACATTACCTCTTTCAGATTCTTTCCTGCTCCAAAACCTTGAGGCTGCTCCAAATCAGCTGTGACCCTCCTGACATTTAGATTTTGCCCTGGCTGAAGATCCAAGAAAAAAAAAAAACCCTTATTTTTGTTTTTTTCAACACACCCTCTCTCCCTCCAAAGAGCAGCTTGATCCCAGGCCTAAGGGGTCCAGAGTGGTGGGCATTAGGACTTTCAGGTAGAGCATGAAGTATACAAGTGAAAAACAGGAAGCAGGGCATAGGGTCAGGAAGTCCCTTGGAGGAGAGACCATGGTAGGGAGATGTTTGCTTGGCCTGCAGCTGATTGGAAGACACAGCTTTCTCCGGTTATCTTGCTGGAATTGCTGGAAGGATGATAACAAGGGTGACCATATGGTGAATGAACTCCAGCATCAACCACCAAGTGCAGCTGTGGGCATTTATTTTCTGGTTCAGGAAAGAGATGTTTCATCAGGGGTGTTCAGCCCCAGCCTTGTCTTTACCACTGATTGATTGTGACTCACTGGTGTCTTTGCAGGCCTGATTTGACCTTGCTTTATATTTAGCTGCTTGCTTTAGATATTTCTGAAAAGCTGGAGCAAAGCACATATCGTGTAGCAAAATCTGTTTTCCATTGACCCCCATCATCATTTCTGAGACACATTTCCAGAAAAAGTTTCCTCCTTAAAAGAATAGAAATCTTAATCTATACTTCCGTTTATGGGACAAAGATTCTGTGCTTTTGATTCTCTGCCCACAACTCCTATGACAAAATCTAGTCAAATGGACTACAAGCAAATAGAATTAGCAACATTTAATGAAAACGAGTCAGTCCTTTGTGTGTGAGTTATTCCTATGAAATCGAAGGGTCTTCATTAAGGTCAAACCTAGTGCTTTGTGTATTTACTCATTGGACTTCAGCTCACAGGGAGTTTTTATGTTGTTGCACATCTTCCCTGAATCCCTGAGGTCTTGGGGATCTTGTGTGTCCAAGGGACCCAGCAGGACCCAGGCAAAGCTTCATCCATATAGGATTCAGTTTAAGAGCTTCCAAGTTCCACCAACTTATTTACAACTTATCATACTCAGCTACCCATGCCAAAGGCAGAACTTAGCAGAACTTAAAAGGACTTGGCAATTTTCTTGTAGACAACTTCTCATAGTTCCTTTAACAAAAAGCTCCAGTTTAAAAAAAAAAAAAAAAAGTTGAGGTCATTGGCTGCTTCACCTGATGGTGATGCCATCAGGTGAAAACACATTTCTTTACTTTTGAAGTGCAGCTTCTTTGAGGTTTGGCTTTGTTGTCTACAGAAGATTTAATACCGAACGCGTGAAGACAGCTGCAATGTAGGTAGAAGGAATTGCCTACCCAGTTGGTTTATTAATTGCCAAAGTGTAAAAATTGCTAAGTGAGAGACGCCCAGTCTGGGGCTAAAGTGTGTGTCTTTTCAGAGTTCTGTCAATGATGCTGGTAAGTGGGATTTCTAGGGTACTGCATCCCAGATACGGATGGACTGTGTCTCAGTGTCTTTCTCTTAATGGATCTTTTGAGCTTCTGTTAAAAAAAAAAAGTCCTAATTATATCCTTCCTTTCTAGCTTCTGTAGCTGGGAGTTCTCCACAGAGATTTGGCCTTACTGAATTAAGCTATTCTTCAGCATGAAACTTGTGGAATGGCAGAAATTTTAGGGGAGTACTGCCCCTAAAATGGGGTGTTTGGGCTGGAGCTTGGGATTCTTAGCTGTAAGATGACGGTGCCTCCGGGCCCACAGACCCTGGTGTCCAGGGGCAGCGGGAGAGGTGGCGGTGCCTCCATCCATCCCAGCTGGCTGTGATTAGGAGCAGGTCTGGCCCACACACCGATCTGCTCTTTCTGGGGTCCCTATTGGTTTGCCCGACGGTGAGGTCATATCTTCGGCATGAGGCCCAGCTGGAATAGCCTGTGTGTGTCTGTGCAACCAAAGTTGACACATGAGGCTTTCATTAGGTGGTTCCTTGGGAGTGGGGTGCCTGGCCGGCTGAGCATGTAATAGTAACCTCCCTGGATTAGGGAGCTCGGCGGGATTTCCTGGACATGGAGCCCGCAGGAGCCAGACAGTTGCAGTCTGTGTGTAGAGCTGGTTTTCCAGAGGACACAATGGGAGGCAGCTGGAGGGTCTGGGATGGCTCTGTTGGCCTGTGGCCAGTTTGCCTTGAGTGCTGGGACTCTGTGCGTGTGTGTGCACACACGCATGTGCACTCTATGGGCAGATCTGCTTCCAGTTAAATAAACAGAAAACCAGAACGTGTGCCCTATGCCTGTTGCTTCCTCATCATCTCTTGACTGCAAAAGTTCTCTCTTGTAACTTTTAACTCAATTGCACACCCGCTGGTGCTTGGGGTTCTTCTCCCCTTTTCCGGCCTCTGCCGCTCAGGTGAATTTTGCCCTAACACCAGTTGGGAGTCAGGATTCACCTTTCCTGGGGTTGTTTGCCAGGATCTCTCCCTCAGCCCAGAATCTGGAAGCCTGCAGCCCTGTCCATCAGGCTTGTGGGGAGTGGACTTTATTCCGGAGCATCTCAGTACTGGTTATGTCCCATCGTGGGAAGAATTAACAAAATAGCCAAAAAAAGTGTCTGTGAAGCTGACATCTTTTGTAGAAGCAGGATGAGAAAGGCTGCTCGCAAAGGACTGTGGCCCCCGTGGCCTCCCTGGGGCCTCCCCTCACCTACGTGTTTCCCATGGCAGCTCTGGGGCGCCCCTCGGAGCGTCCAGCCTCCTTCACCAGGTATCTTCAAGACCCAATGGCTATTTTTGGCTGTTTTCCAACTTCTAATAGTTTCCCCAACCACACCACTGGGGCCATCTGGAATGAATCCAGCTAGCTTTGCAAATAGTTTCCCGAAACAGTGAAACCAGGAGACATTCTCAGCAGCTTGTGGCCTTTGCTAGGGCCCCCCTGGCAAGTGCTATTGCCAGCCTCCCTCCCTGCAAGCTTCCCTCGGGCTCCCACTTACCCACCAGGAGTCCCTCTTTGAAACAAAGGCAGACCTTGCCTTCTTCCTCCTTGGATTTCTTTCTGCCCCTCAAAGGTGCAGAATCTCGTGAAATTCCAGCAAATGTGCCATTTCCAAAGGACGTCCTGTGTCTTAACAGGTTTGTGGTTTGTTTTTAAGCCCTTCTCTGGATAGTGAATTTGACTCCGTTTAGTTTGATTTTAAAAGGATTTACTTGGTGGCCACTGTGTGTGAATTTGCTGATTTCCATGGTTGGCAAGATTCACTTTTGGTTTCACTTTGAGACAGGCCCCCGGATCGCAGAGCACAAAATCGTGGCCGGGTCCCCCGGGAGAGCGAGCCGCGCCCTGCTGTGGGCCTGCACGTCCATGTCTTCCCTGTCCCGGCCTCGTGTCTGTTACAGGCATAGCCTTTGCTGAGTCGTCATGATCGGGACCTCCCTGTTGGCCTTCCTGAGCTCCTAGAAGACAGAAAGCACGAGCTTGATTCGGACGTGCGCTCATTCCTACCTCACATTCAGACGCGTCCGGGACTGGCGTGGGTCTATTTGGGGAGCAGGAATGCGCCCTCCTTTTCTGGGTATGGGGAGATGCTTGCCCACAGGCTGCATGAAGTGGTACCTCCTGGTGCGAGGTGGAAGCAGTTGGGGCTTTTTAGGAAAAGCGGAGGGTCTCAAACCTGGCACACATCAGAAGACACCAGGAGGGCCTGTTTAAATAAACAAATGGAACAGACCGAAGACTCAGAAAGCGCAGGGCGGGGCGCAGCAGCCTGCAGCCCCTAACAGTCTCATCAAGTTATGGGCAGAGGTGCGGTCACCCATGTAACCGGGGGACCTCTGGCTGAAAGAAAAACCTAAAGCTCCAGAGAAATCCTCAAGCCTGTGCATATTTGTCTGAGCAAGAAGATCTGAGTAAGAGGTAAATGCCCTAGGTGGTTCAGAGACTCAGGAAGTTTTGCGGAGTGCTCGTCTAGGGCACACTTTGAGAAAGAGGAAGCCAACCCAGCCATGTTCCTGGAGCGCAGCCCCACACTCGTGTCCTCCCAGAAGCTCAGCCTGCAGGGATTTGAAATTCACCAAGCCCAAGCCCGCGGGAGGTCGGCTACAGGGGTCTGTCCAAAAGATTTGCATTTGTGAATAAGCATAAATAAGCATAAAACTATTGTATATTTCACTCCGTTAGTGGATTATTGTTGAGTTTACTATGATCTGGCTGTGCTAAGTGTTAATGGGGTAATAATAATGACCAACACTTATGCAGTGTTCACCAGGCCCCCAGTAACGCGGAAGAGCGGTAATACTCCCTAACACGTGCAGTGTCCTCACCATGGGCCTCACAGTGTTCTAGGCACTTTATTTATTAACTTTTTTGTCCTCATATCAGCCATCACTACTAGGTATATGATTTTCATTTTGTAGGTGAGAAAAATGAACTACAGAGATTTCAAGTTATTGGCCTAGTACACGCTGCTAGTAAGAGCCTTATGAATCCAAGATCTTTTTTCTTTTTTTTTTTTTTTTTTAAGGATTTTATTTATTTATTCATGAGAGGCACAGAGAAAGGCAGAGATGCAGGCACAGGAAGAACCAGGCTCCCTGGGGGGAGCCCAATGTAGCACTCCATCCCAGGACCCTGGGATCACGCCCTGAGCCTAGGGCAGATGCTCAACCGCTGAGCCACCCAGGTGCCCTGAATCCAAGATCTTAATCACCTGTCTTGTAGATACATTACTCTTTTTGTGATTTTAGTAGGTATAGGCCTCTTAGGGTGACAAAAGGGCATTGAAGCAGTGACTGAACAGAACGCATAGCAACTTGAGTCATGACATCACCTACGCATTGTAAACCTATATGTGAATATTTTGGTTGCCAATTATTGCTCCAAACTGTCACCTTTGGCTGGGTGATAAACTCTAGCTGCTCCTCAGGTTACACTTGTATGAGTCACGCCTGACCCTAGAACAGAGTCTGTGATTGAAGATGGTATCTTTGGGGTTCTCGTTGCTTTCTGAGGGGAATCCTCTATAGGTCTTCTTGGGATCTATAGTGGTGGTGGATGTTTGTGAAAAATTGACTCCAATGTTCCTATCTCCCTAAGCAATTCCTTCTTCTCTGTTAACCCAGGAAAAGTCCACCATCTTAATCTTACTGACAGCTGGCCACTGAAATCCAAGTTTCAGCTAAGACTTGAACTGTTGGAATCACTTCTAGGTACTCAAGCCAATGTAATCAAAACAATTTCTGGTGTGAGTACCCATTTCAGTAAGAGCCTCCTCAGCCGACGTTATATTCTCTCTCCCTTGTTTTAACATCCTGGAGTCCATGGCTACACCTGTCCCCTGGGGTTATACTGATAGAAGTCCGCAGCATCTCACCTCTCTGTATGCTCCCGCAG
Organism: Canis aureus; assembly: GCF_053574225.1. NCBI lineage: Eukaryota > Metazoa > Chordata > Mammalia > Carnivora > Canidae > Canis > Canis aureus. The sequence goes on along the minus strand of NC_135618.1, from coordinate 76,211,321 downwards.
CAGACTTGAAACTCCTGGAGTGTGCTGATTTGATCATAATCATAGGTATAAAGGCAGAAAAATGTGGTGGGAGTAGATCTTGAAAATAGGCAACCCCTTTCAAGGAAGCTGCCTCAGCTGTTTCTTCCAGGTCTTCAAGCTGGTCTTGGCTGACCTCAGGGAGATACTAGAGAGGACGAGAGGGAGACTCGGCCATTCTGTTTTCTGAATCCACCCAGAGGTCCCCATTCCAAGTCATAGGTCCCACTCCTTTCCAATCAGTGCCCTGAATCTTACATCAGAGATCTGGGGAGTCTGTGACCTCAGCTTATAACTCTGCAGACCACATAGTTAAACTTGGGGCCCTCCTTACATTGTATGAAGTGAATGATTATTTGGGGGGATCACCCTGGAAGCACCCTTGTTCTCTGACTGTGACCAGAGCTGAGAGTTTCAAGGCCTGAGCTTGTTTGTTCATTCTTTCTTTCTTTTTCTTTCTGTTTTTAAAAGATTTTATTTATTTATATGAGGAATAGAGAAAGAGAGTGGAGAGGGGGAACGCAGAGGGAGAGGGAGAAGCAGACTCCTCCCTCTGAGCAGGGAGCCCACCATGGGGCTTGATCCCAGGACCCCAGGATCATTACCTGAGCTGAGGGCAGACATTTAACTGACTGAGCCACCCAGGCACCCCTTGTTTTTTCTTTCCAGGGCACTAAGAAGCAGCTATCCATCCCACAGCCCTGGTAGTCATCATTGCTACTGCAAAGGTTAAACATAGGAGTTATATGGGTCTTCAGGAACCTTGCTTTCAATAATTGTTTTATCCAAAAGAAACCACAGATAATATTTAATTATGATGCCAGTCATGCCAAGGATACCAGTATCCCATTTTTCACTGGCAAGAAGGTTAGTGCTTCTACTTAAAGAATAGAGATAAGCAAATCACTTAGGAAGGTTGTTTCCTCCTGGTACCACACATTGTATCATGAAAACAGGAACCAGGCTGGATTCCTAGAACAAGAGTATTATGTGGAGCATAAGAACCTGCGTACAATCCTTCATACCTGAATAACATTTCTCTCAGGCAAGTTTACCAAAGGGAATATGTGAGAGGGCCTGTCTCAGAACACCCTGACCAGTACCCAGTAGTATTTAACAAGTCATTGCTAATATGATTGATGAGAAATGGTGGCTCATTTTGCTCTTTTTTACCTCATAAGGGAGATGATGTATTTTCCATATGTTGATTGGATTTTTCCTTTTGTGGATTGCCTGTTTTTTGGGGGGAGGGAGGGCAGAATCTGTTTCAGTAAGGAGAAGCTAATTTATGCTGCCATAATAATTTTTTTTAAAGATTTTGCTTATTAATTCATGAGAGACACACACAGAGAGGCAGAGACATAGGCAGAGGGAGAAGCAGGTTCCCCACAGGGAGCCTGATGTGGGACTTGATCCCAGGACCCGGGATCAGGACCTGAGCCAAAGGTAGATGCTCAACCACTGAGCCACTCAGGTGCCCCTATGCTGCAATGATAAATAATTTCCCCAAATATCAATGACTTCATGTGAGAACAAAATAGAAGTTCTCACTAATGGAATATGTCCATTGTGTGGGCTGGGTGTTTCCTCTTTGTCATCTTCACTCAGGAGTCCTGGCAGAGGCTTCTGTCTGTGTTTCCATGGTAGCTGTAGCAAGGGAAAGAAACCCAGTGGACCACATACTGATGCTTGAAGTTTCTGGTCACTTCTGTTCCCCTTCTCATTGGCTAAAGCAACTCCTACAGTGGTGTCTAACATCAAGGGGTGTTGGGAAGTAGAATCCAACTACATGCCCAGAGGGAATGAACTGGAAATACTTGCTGAACAACACTCATGATGATCTAAGGACTTGGGGCTTTTTTTCTTTTCTTTTTTATTAGAATGTTACATTCATTGCAAAATTTTTTATCTCAGGAAAAACTTTTAGAAATTCTAAAAATAGGGGCAGAAACAATTGTCCTGGAGATTTTACACATTCCTTTCAGACTGATCAAGTAGATAAAACTAAGTAACAATTTGAATGAATTCAATGTGTGTGTATGTGAGTATGTGTAGGTGTGTCTGTGTAATACATATTTTGTGCTCCAAATAGAAGAATATCCTCCTTTTTTGAGTAGTTCTGAAACATTAACAAAACCTAGTTATGTATTACACCACAGGACAACCTAGCTAGATTCCAGAAGACAAACATTACAGGCACAACCTTTGGCTATAATGCAATAAACCAGAAATTAATAAAAGCTTGAATAAGTATCCCACCCACTTGGAGTCTAAAAATTAAAAATTCACAACTTTTCAACTTAATGAATAATTCCAAGAGTTGACTCTTGGGGAAAAATGCAATAAATTGACAAATATAGCATATTTAGTGAAGAATTAAATAGAGCTGCCATTGGAATAAACTGGAAATGAAAAAATACGGGAGATTTTAAAAAGAATACTTGATATAATTTTGTAAAATTACATTTGAACATCTATATGAAATGGAGATTTTTCTGGAAAATATAAATTACCAAAGTGGATTCGAGCCCAAGTAAGTAGTCTAAATCGGAAGTTGCATACTTGCTGCCTTACCAGCCAAATACAGCTTACAGCTCTGTTTTATTGGGCTCACACATCATTTTATAGAGCAGAAAATCTCATATTAAAAATATGCACTTCTCTCTCCTCTTAAAATCATGGAGAATTTAACAAGACTAGACCTGAAATCCTTCACTGCAAGAATTTGGTGGACTTGAATAGCTGTCCCCTCTGGGCAGGGCAAATGCCACAGTCTCCACCATTCCTTATTGTCTCACACATGCCTGCCCCCTTTGGATGGACTAGCTTGGTCCCTCTGGGCTTTGCAGTGTAGCACTCTGCCTGCATGGTGGACCAGAGAATGATGAGGGGGAGCTTTCACTGTTACGGCGACTCATTGTTCCTTTTCTTTAGTTTTAATTCTATGATGTTTGGGGTTTTGTCTTCTTTTTCTGTGTGTTTTTTCCTTTTTTGCTTACTTGCTGCCATTTCCAGCAATGTCAGTAAATTGCTTGTTTTATCTTAACTTTTTTGTTCTTTAATAATTAAGGCAACTAAGACAGGAAATTTGCCACTGAGAAGACCTTTAGTAACATCTCTGTGTCTTGGTAGTTTTATCGTTTCTCTGTTTGCTTTACAATCTTTTATCATATAGTTTCATTCCTACTCCTTCTTGGCAGATTTTTTGGATACCCAAGTCACTAGAATTTTAAGTTTACATTTAAGTGTTCTCTCTTTATTGCATTGTGGGAAGTAAATATGATCTGCTATTTGGGAGTATTTTCTTTGTAACTGAGAATATGCACTTTTGTGAAGGTATTGCTTCTAGGGTATAAAGCTTTTGTATATGCATAGAGATGTTATCTTTATATTACCTGTATCTCCTGCACCTGTATTTTTGGTTATCTTATCTGAGATAAGTTACTTTGATGTGTTGAAATCTCCCACTGCTGTTACCTTACTTCCTTGGTTTATCTCCCCAATTTTTTTTTCCTTAAAGATTTTATTTATTTGTTCATGAGAGCCACAGAGAGAGGCAGAGACACAGGCGGAGGGAGAATCAGGTTCCTCCCAGGGAGCCCCATGTAGGACTCGATCCCAGGACCCCGGGATCACGACCTGAGCCAAAGGTTGATGCTCAACCACTGAGCCACCCAGGCGTCCCTACCTCCAACAATTTGTATTTTAATTTTCAATACTCTGTCTACCCTCATGGTAGATTTTATCTTTCATCAACGTAAATGTTCTTTAAATGCTTTTGAATTATACTTTTGCTTTCTGTTGATTTTTGCCACATAATGTTTTCACTCATGTTTGTGTAACATTTATTGTTAAGTACGGTCACTGGAGGACATTCACTGTTACACAACTTCTTTGAGGAACACAGTCTGGTGCACGCCTGCCCTTTCTGTGTGAAACTTTTACACAACACATGCCATGCTGTTTTAATTTTTAATTATTCTGAGAGCTGGCCACATGGGTGGCTCAGTGGTTGAGCGTCCACCTTCAACTCGGGTCATGATCCCGGGGTCCTGGGATCAAGTCCCACATTGGGCTCCCCGCAGGGAGCCTGCTTCTCCCTCTGCCTGTGTCTCTGCCTCTCTCTCTCTGTGCCTCTAATGAATAAATAAAATAAAATCCATAAAAAAATTATTCGAGAGCCTTTTTATGGACAACCTTAACCTATCGTTTCAGAATTTTTACGTTGAGTCTTAATTCTGTGATTTTGTGTTTTACTCATTTCCATGCATACTATTTCATTTGTCTTTTTAAATTACAATGGGTTTTTAAAACTGAGATATATCTGACATACATTATATGAATTTTGTACATACAACATAATGACTTAATATTTGTATATGTTGTGAAATGATCACCACAATAGATCTAGTTAACATCCCTTACCATACATAGTTACAATTTTATTTTCTTATGATCAGAACTTTTATTTATTTATTTATTTTTTTAAAGTATTTTTTTTAAAGATTTATTTATTTACTTAGAGAGAGAGAGAGAGGCAGAGACACAGGCAGAGGGAGAAGCAGGCTCCATGCAGGAAGCCCGATGTGGGACTCGATCCCGGGTCCCCAGGATCACACCCCAGGCTGCAGGAGGCGCCAAACCGCTGCGCCACCGGGGCTGCCCTGATCAGAACTTTTAAAAAGCTACTCTCTTAGAGACTTTGAATTATATAATACAGTATTATTAACTGTAGTCATCATGCTGTACATTGTATCCTCATGCCTTAATTATTTTATAACTGAAAGTGTATATCCTTCACCTATTTCACCCAGTTCCCCATCCCCCACTTTTGGCAACTACCAGTCTGTTATCTGGATAGATTGATCAATAGATCAGTCAATTTATCTATCTGTCTATCTATTTATCTAGCTACCTGTCAATCTGTGCATTCCTCCATCCATCCATCCACACACACACATCACGTTTTCTTTACCCATTCATCCATCTGGATGGACATTTGGGTTGTTTCCATGTCTTGACTGTTGTACATAATGCTTCAGTGAACATGGGGGTGCATATCTCTTCAAGTTAGTGTTTTTATTTTCTTCAGATAAATACCCAGACATGAGATTGCTGAATCATAGGGGAACTCTATTTTAATTTTTTTGAGGAAACTCCATGCTGTTTTCCATAGTGGCTGCACTATTTACAACCCCACTAACTGTGCATCAAGGTTCCTTTGCTTCACATCCTCACCAAGGCTTGTTATTTTGTTGGTAATGGCCATCCTAGCAGGTGTGAAGTGCTGCCTCACTGTGGTTTTGATTTGCATTCCCCTGACAATTAGAGATGTTGAGCACCTTTTCATGTACTTGTTGGCAATCTGTAGGTCTTGTTTGAAAAAAAAATGTCTATTAAGATCCTTGGCTCATTTTTAAATTGGATTGTTTGAGTTTTTGCTGTTGAGTTGCATGAGTTCTTTTTATATTTTGGATATTAATCACTTACCAGATATGTGATTTACAAATATCTTCTCCCATTTGGCTCCTTGTGATGTGATTCACACTCTCCATGTTTTTTTTTTTCTTTAAATTAAAAAAAAAAATGGATTCTAAACTCCATGTTTAGATGGAGTTTTTTTTCCTTAGGAAACATTTGTTCTTGACCCTTTTGTTTTCTGTTTTTTGCTCCATAGATGTTAGTCTTTCTTTCTAGCCTCATGTGCAGGTTAGATCCTGGGCTGTGGTCTTCACATTTCCCCCTTATAGATGTCCCTTCTCGATCTTTTTCTTCCATGTTCTGTATTTCATTTGTATATGTGTGTTTGTGTATACATATACATATGATATATGGTATATTTATATCAAGAGATATGTACATATATATCTTTTCTTCTTCACAACTTCGAGGCTTTCCAGTGATCACTGGATTTTATCTCCGTAACCATGCTTTCTCATGTCTGTGTAATCTTTTCCAAGTTGGATGAGGTGACATCCTCTCAGTGTTGTTGGGGAAATAAACCGGATGCTTCCCAAACATTCTTTGGTAAATCTGTTCGACAATGCAGCAGTTGCTGAGTTTTGAGACAATTGCTAGTGACTTTTGAACCACCACGTTCACTCACAGGTCTCTTGGTTTTCAGAGGAGAGGAGGATCCAGCTTGTCCAGGGCTGACTTGGTGCCAGCAGAGATGAGTGCAGGACAGCAGCTGGATCCCCTTCCAGCACAAGCTGAGAATGGGGTCATGTGAGGTCATTATAAGCAGGTTATTATTCAGGAACCCAGGAAAATTGAAGAGAAAGCCGAGTAGGTGTCTCTTGTGATCTCAGTATGCTTGGGATCCCTATAAAAACTGCTCCCTGAAATTAATTCCCTGATCTGCACCAAATGGAGGTCCTTGTTTTTGTTTTGTTTTGTTTTTCCCATTTCTGCCTTATTTCAGTGGGTATAGCCATCAGATCAAATAATGCTGGTAATTTCAGACATTTTTTCCTTGTTTCTGTTTTTAATGGAAACGTCCCTTGAGTTTGAACTTAAATTTGCAAATGGCCTCGATTGCTGTTTGAGATGATATTACTTACTAAGGCAAGGTGATATCCTATTCTTGGTTTACCTTTTTATCTTTAAATCAGCAATGGCTATTAAGTAAGTCTTTGGCATCACTGAGGTCATCATATGGTTTTTATTATTTTCCCTGTCAATGATATATATTATTTAATTGGATTTACTAAATTAAAAAAACTCCTGCAGTTCAGGGATGAGTCCTCCTTACTTAAAATGAGTTTCTCTCTCAATATCCTGTTGTGTTCGTCTAGCTGTGTTTTACTTTTTATTGAAGTTTTGCTTGTACATTCATAAAAAATAATTGATCTGTTGCCTTCTCTTTACATTTGGCAGGTTTTTGCATCAGAGTTTGCTGAACTTAGGAAGGTTCTTGGAGTTTTCCATCTTTCTTTGCAGTATATAAAATGATCAGTTTTGAATATTTGAACACATTCCTGTAAAATCATGTAAACACAAAACAGTTTGGGGTGGTATTTGGTTTATATCATATTCACTAACCTACTCAAGTGATCCTTTTATTTAGTCAATTTGGTTTTGTTTCTAGAAATTATCCATTTCTTCTGGATTTCAAAAGCATTAATATAAATTTCTGCTTGTCGTTCTTTATATCTTACTGTCTTTTAATTCTGTAAATATATCATCTTTGTGATTTCTAACTTAGCTTATCTTTTTTCTTAATTTGATTTCCAGATGATCCTTCTTGCAAATATATTTTTTCTCCAAGAATTGTCTTTTTTGTCACTATCTTTCTTTTAAATAATTTTTTTTAAGAGAGAGAGAGAGAAGAGAGAACTCGTGTGTATGAGTGCCAGTGGGGAGAGGGGCAGAGGGAGAGAGAGAATCTTAAGCAGACTCTGAGCTGAACGCAGAGCCCTACGCCTGATGTGGGGCTTGATCTCACGACCCTGAGACCATGACCTGAGTCCAAATCAAGAGTCGGTCGTTTAACTGACTGAACCCCCCAGGTGCTCCTGTATCACTGGTCTTGATTAGCAGTGAGATAAATTCAGTTTTTGGCAGAATTTTAATTCTGCTGGTAGGTTTTAGTTTTGTTATATTTTTTCCTCATTTCCCCCAGCTTTCTTTTCATCTTGGCCTGTACTAACAGATTTTTATTTTTTAATTGATTCATAATTCAAACACTGCAATGCACAGTTCTTGAGTGTTCAGGTTGATGAGTTTTGACAGTTATATATATCAGTGTAACTCACACCCCAGCGTAAGATTGAAACAAAAAAATTTTTTGACAAATAATTTTTCCCACTCCTGTGGCTTCTATATTCATTTCTTAACAATGTCTTTTGATTAGCAGACATTTTAAGTTTGATTAAATCCAATTTATCACTTTTTTTTCCTTTGTTTAGTTTAGTGCTTTTTGATTTCCAGCTATAAAAATATTTGCCTGTATCAGCATTATAGAAATATTTGCATTTTCTTCTAGAAGATTTATGGTTCTAGCTTTCACATTTAAGTCTGTGATCCACATAAAATTCGTTTTTGTGGATGGAGCATGGTACAAGTTGAGATTCTATTTGCCTTGCACAAGTTTTCAGTTATTCTAAGGACAGTTTATTAAAAAGACTTTTGTTTCCTCTTTGAATTGACCTGGAACCTTGACTGGATATTGCTTGAGCATCAATTTGACAGTTTCTGGATCCTCTTTTCTGTTTTATTGATCTGTGTGCTCTGTTCTGTACACCAAAACCATACTGTGCTGATTCCTATAGTTTTATGCTGTCTTGAAATCAGGAAATATAGATATATAATATATTTCCAAAATGTCATAATTATTTTAGATCCTTTGCATTTCCACACAGATTTAAAAATCAGCTTGTCAATTTTATCAACAAAACTATCTGGGGTTTGTATTGCAATTGTGTGAAATCTATGGATACATTTTAACAGAATGGATGTAATAACAACAGTAACACTGCCAATCCACAAAGGGTATGTCTTTTCTTTTTTTTTTTTAGCTCCCAACAATGTTCTGTATGTTTCCTTGAGCACATCTTTCATTAGATTTATTCCTACATTGCATTATTTTTAATATCACTTTTAGATTGTTTGCTACTATTATGTAGAAAAACAGTTGTTGCTTTTTCCATTAATTTTATATTCTTTTATCTTGCTAGTTCTACTAGTTTTTAATAGCTTCTACAGGATTTTCTACAGACTCAAAGATGTCTGTGACAGTTTTAATTCTTCCCTTTTGAGTTTTATGTCTTTTACATTTCTTTTCTTGCCTTATTGCCCAGCTAGGATTAATTAAAATGATAAGTGCAAACACTTTTATTTCTTTCTTGATCTTAGGGAAAATCTTTCGCTATTTAGCCTGTGGTTAGCTGTAGGCTTTTTGTTGATGCTTTCTTTCATCAGATTGAATAGGTTTCCTCTACCTCAGATTGCCAAAAGTTTTCATCTTGAATAGGCATTGAATTCTTTCAAATACTGTTTCTACATCTGTTAAAATGATCATTTTTTTCTTATGTTCTGTCAATGTGGTAAATTATATTGATATATTTTCACACATTAAACAAATCTCATATTCCTAGAGTCACACCGTACTTTGTCATTTTGTTTTATCCTTTTCAGACACTGCTGGATTTGATTTGCTAATTGTTTTGTTAAGGATTGTTGCATCTGTGTTCATGGGGTATATTGGTCTGTAATTTTCTTATAATGTCCTTGTCAAGGTTTGGCAATAGGTTTGTGCTGGCTTCATAAAATGAATTGGGAAGTGTTTGGGTTTTTTTCCCTCTTCTATATTCTGAAAGAATTTGTATAAGATTGGCATTTTTCTTCCTTAAATGTTTATTTGAAGCCATCTGGACCAGAATTTTCTTTGTTAGAGGGATTTTTTTCTCTAGTATTATATCACAGAAATTTTCAATCATGCAGAAACATTGAATAAGTGAACACGTGATTACACCGATCTTACAGTGCTAAATTTGCTTTATCATATACCTAAAGTACTTTCTTTGAAATCATAGAGCTATTTAGATTTTCTATTTCTTTTTGCATTAGTTTTTGTCAATTTTATATTTTTTTATATTTTAAGAAATTTGTTCATTTTACTAAGTTGTCAAATTTATTGACATAAATTTTTCTTAACATTTCTGAATTATCCTTTTAATGTCCACAGGCTCTTTCATTTCTAATATTGTTAATTATTTTTACTTTGTTTTCTCTTCATCGGCCTTATAAGAGGATTTTCAGTTTTGTTTTGTTTTTTTTTAAAGATTTTATTTATTTATTCATGAGAGACACACAGAAAGAGGCAGAGACACAGGCAGAGGGAGAAGCAGGCTCCCTGTAGAGAGCCCAATGTGGGACTCCATCCCAGGACCCTGGGATCACACCCTGAGCCACAGGCAGACGCTCAACCACTGAGCCACCCAGGCATCCCTTCAGTTTTCTTAATACATTTTAAAACTAACTTCAACTTTGATAATTGTATTGTTCATTTTTATTTCATTGATTTCTGCTTTTCTTTTTAAGTTAGTTTTTTCAAGTTACTTGGATTTAGTTTGCTCTTCCTAACTTGTTAGAGTGGAAGCTCAGATCATTGATTTTAATTCTTTTTTCTAATACAAGTATTCAAAGCCTTAAAGCTTCAGCCACATTCTACAAATTCCTTTAAAAAAGGTATAGTAAATTTATTTCATGTTCAGAGAATTGGGTCTGGTTTGACTAGACAAAAGAAGTGAGACAGACTAACATTTATTGCTGACTTCCTTCATGTGGTAAGGAAGCATCTACCCATTTTACAGATGAGAAAATCAAGAGCATATTAGTTCACATCTTGCTCAAGAAGCCACAGAGCTGGCAAATAGTGGGGCTAGGATTTCACCTCTACCATTTCTGGCTTCCCACTCCACTCTGCTGCCACCCAGAAAAGACAGATCCTAGAATGTTGTAATAATGTGAATGACAACAATGCTAGCAATTACTTGCTTCTACAGAGTATTTTCAAGTTTGTGTCCTCCTGCCTCTCATCTGTTTTCCCAGCATTTTTGTAATGACTAGTATGGATGGGTGTGTGGCTGCATAGTTGAGTTGTGTCTTCAGAAAAAGGGGCCTAGAGACAGAGGATACTTAGTGGTCACTCTAGAGATTATAGCATGTAATAACTTACCACATTTTTTCTTCAAAAAATCTTATGCTACTTCATGTAGCATATTATTATTCTTATTCTTCACAATATAATCTTAATCTTCACAATATAATCTTATTCTTCACAATATAAGAACCTTATAACATATAAATGTATGTTGTCATGTGTTTTGATTCTCCATATACTATGTTGTATTTATGACCATTTTACCTTTTCTGGTAAAACACCCAAACACCTTCTTTCTTCCTTCTTGCAAATTTGAGCTTTCTTTCAGCTTCATTTCCTTTCATTTTTTTAAAAATATTTTATTTATTCATGATAGACAGAGAGAGAGAGAGAGAGAGAGAGAGGCAGAGACACAGGCAGAGGGAGAAGCAGGCTCCATGCAGGGAGCCCGATGTGGGGGACTTGATCCCGGAACACCAGGATCACGCCCTGGGCCGAAGGCAGGTGCTTAAACTGCTGAGCCACCCAGGCTGCCCCCTTCATTTCCTTTCAATGTAAAAGTATTCTTTTAGCATTTCTTTTGCTGCAGTTCTATCGGAGAAGAATACTCTCAGCATTTCATTGACAAAAAGTCTTTTTTTCATTTTTGATATTTTTATGGTGATAAAACACATGTAAAAAAAAAAACCCAAAACACATGTAACATAAAATTCACCATTTAAAGCACTTTTAAGTGTATAATGCACTGGCATTAAGTACATTTATGGCATTGTACAATTACCACCATTGTCTCTTTTCAAAACTTTTCTGTCATCCTAAACAGAAACTCTGTAACTATTAAGCAATAATTTCCCATTACCCTAACCTCTGGTAATCTCGAATTTGCTGTCTATATGAATTTGCTTATTGTAGATCCATGTGGAATCATACAATATTTGCCCTTTTGTGGTCGGCCTGTTTGACCTAGCTGCATGTTTCCAAGGTCCATCTATGTTGTAGCAGGTATAAGAAGTTCATTTCTTATGATGGCTAAGCAATATTCCATTGTATGTCTGTAGCACAATTTGTTTATCCATTTATCTGTTGATGGACATTTGGGTTATTTCTACTTTTTTGGTTACTTTGAATATGCTGGAATGAACATTGGCATATTTGCATCTGTTTGAAGAAAATGTCTTTATCTTCATATTTATATGACATGTAAAAGTTGAATCATCCTAGGTTAAAAGTTTAGTGTGTCTTTGGGTCTTTGGGTGTTTGAACATATCATTTTATTAGCTTCTGGCCTCCATTGTTTCTGGTAAGACAATTATTTTTTATGTTGCTACCTTTTGTTACCTACTGTGTCTTCTCCTTTGGCTGTTTTGAAGAGTTTTTGCAAGTTTTTGGCCATTTATGCTACACGTGGATATGGTTTCCTTTGCACTCAGTAGGCTTGATGTCTGTCAAGCTGCTTCAGTCTGTGGGTTGATTTCTTTCATCACTTCTGGTACATCCACAGCCATTATCTCTTAGAGTATTTCTTCTTTTTCATTCCATATCTTTTCTTCTAGCATTCCCAATGAAACACTTGTTAGGCCATTTGATACTGTTCCTTGGATCTTCAATGCTGTGTTCTGATTTTTTTTCTCACTCCCCCTTTTAGGTGTGTGTTTCAGTAGATACTTTTTATTAATGGGTGTTTTTATTGGCTGTGTCCATTTTGCTTTTAAGCCCATTGAATGAGTTCTTCCTTGCATCCTTTTTTAAATTTTTAGCTTTTTTTTTTTTTTTTTTTTTGAAGGGGCATATGTGTGCACAGTAGGGGGAGGGGGAGAGGATAATGGAGAGGGGGAGAATCTTAAGCAGACTCCATGCCTAGTTTGGAGCCCAACACAGGGCTTGATCCTGCAACACTGAGATGACAACCTGAACCAAAATCAAGATTTGGTTGCTTAGCCCACTGAGCCACCCGGATGTCCCTATTTTAAGCATTTCATTGGCTTTTTTTTTTTTTTTTTTTGTAGTTCCCATGTTTCTGCTGAAATTCCCCATTTGTTCACATATTTTCTCTTTTCTCACTAGATCTCTTCACATATCTGTCACAGCTTTTATAAAAGTCTGATCATGAAAACACCTGGGCCATCTCTTAGGTGTGCATCTTGAATTTTCCTCTCTGGGCTATCATTCAGACTTTCTTGCTTTTTCTCATAGTTTTAATTGAATGTCAGATATTGTACATAAAAGAAAACCCTGCAAGACTGAAATAAAGAAAATGTGCCCTCAGAGAATGACAGGCCTCTCCTGCCGGGCATTAGTGTCATGGTCTTAGACGACCTAACCTACAGTTGAGTTGGATGGACCGGAGCTTCGGTACAGTGTTAGTTAGATTTGGTTCATGGCACCTTCAAAGATTTTGAGGGAGGTGTCAGGACTTTCTTTTCACCAGGGCTTATGATCTGAGCACTGACAAGATCTCTTTATGCTTCCTAGCTGGGCTGCCAAGCTTTCTGAAGGCTGCCAGCTTTTTGGTCACTGGGGAGTTGTCTCTAGGCTCCACTTTCATCCTGAGTTTTTTTCTGAGTTTTTGGGAGCTCACTCTCCATTCTGCCACTTGTTCCTAGTCCTTGGAGCTAGTGCAGACACTCTATGAAGCCTGGCAGCCACAGGTGGTTTTCTCTCAGCCTGCCTACCCACCTGAACCCCAGTCCTCGCCCTGCTCACTGCCTTCGATCAGCAAAAGTCCATGGGATGGGGTTGTAGTGGGGACAGAGTGCTCTGCAGCCTGGCTCCTCAGGAGGCAAGTCTGTCACCACAGCCCACATGCACACATCACAAGGCTGATTCCTCCTATGTCCCACATCTACCATGAATGAAAGTAGCTATGAGTTTCTTCTCTCCTAGGAAGGGCTCACCACTTTCTGGAATTTAGTTCATTTGGGTGTCTTTGACCCTTTAGCTCTCTGATGGATGAAAGGAAGGGAGGGATGGAGAGAGGATGGAAGGAAGGTTGGCTTGTCACTTATCCCACTATTCTCATTATTAGGTGAGGAAGATGGTGTCTTGTGCCTTTCTGCATCCCAGCCATAAGGGCAATCTCCTCATTTCATTTCACTTGTCTTTCAGATTTCTTTCTAGTCCTAGGTACTTTCTAGGAGTTTCTGAGAACATGAAGTGGATTCTTTCTAAACATTTCTTGTGGTTTCTGGTGTAAAATTTGTTTCCAGAGTGTGTAGTCCCTACACATTGTTTTTTCAATGAAAAATCCTCTTTTACATCCTACACATATAACAGCAGCCTTGCCATAGGTTGGTTCTCAAATGAGATATGAGGGATCATATGCCAAATGAGAAGGTTCATGGATTGCCCTTAGTTCACACTAACCACATCTTAGATCTGCTAAGCAAGGCTCTCCTGTCATCCCCAGAACTAGCCAGACCTCATCCAGTGCTGGTTTGAGTGGGCATCTTTCCTGGTCCAGGTACCCCTGCTGTGTTTTTTGTCCCAGTCGAGCCCATGATGTGCCCAATGCCTACCTGCTCCAGGGCACCCCTAGCCAGCACTCCCTCACCCCTCTGCTGACCTCTCCTCCTGTGCCAAATGCCCCAGGGACGCTCCCTGTTACGCTCTTCACACCCTCTACCCTACACATTCAGAGTGCAGAGCCAGTTCATTCATCCCACAGATAGCTGTTGAGCACCTCTGCCCAACACTGGACACAGATTTGTGAATGACACAAACAAACAAAATCCCTGCCTGCCTGGAGCTTGCTCAGGTGGGAAAATGCTCATTTTACCTCCCTCAACTCATTTAATCCCCACAACCATCTTCTGAAGTACGTTCTTTGATTGTTCTCATTTTCCAGATGAGAAAAGGGAAGCACGGAGAAATTCAGTAAATTGCCCAAAGTCTCCCAAAATGCCAGAACAGAATTTCTTTCTTGCCCCTTGTTGTGGCCACTGGAGTGTTCTTACCCAGAGGATCCGCCTCCAGGCAGCACAGTTGCTTCTCCACGGATTGGGGCTCTGGTGTTCTCTGTTCCTCTGCATTAGTCACTGTTGCCAGCCTTGGTCTGTTTATGGATTTTCAGGGCATTTTAATGAGGAGTCAGGGGAGGGTGAAGTAGACACTGCTAGTCTGCTCCAGGATAGCTTGGGAGGCTTTGAGGCCTTACTTAGGACACAGACTTCCCACGCAGACCGAAATCTGGGCTCACTGCTCCTGATACAGATGTTTTCTGCCTTTTTTTTCTGAGCGGCTCGAGTGCAGGTGGCCTCTACTCCACGTGTTTTCATTTAACCTCAGGTCCTTTCTCTGGGTGGCTGCAGCTAAAAATCATTTTATGAGGCTACTACCAAAAGGAATCATTTCTTATGGTGAGCTCTGGAAACAAACATTTAACCCAACAAAAGTTTATGGAACATATGCGTTTCTAACACCCTACCCCTCACCCCCCAAGCCTCAGAAAGGGCTTGCACTTAGCAGGGCTGGCAAATGATGAATAGATTCTTCCCTCATTTACATACCTATTCATTAGCAAGGATTGCCATGACAACCGTGCCTTCCAGACACAGACCTATGGGCCCAGCACAACTTCATTTGGGAAGCCATCTGGAGGCCTCTTACTACTCTCCCAGCCCTTGATGGGTGGAGAGAATTTTAGGGGACAAGAGCCTAGAGGTTTCTGATGGTCTGTAAGTGATATTTACCAACAGTCTACAAGTGGACAGAGGAAGGGTGGCATCGTGCTGGAAATCAGGGTGCAGAACTATGACTTTGGTTCCTTGCCTCCCTGTCCTGGGGTGCAGGATAGCCAGATGCAAACACAGTGGGCGCGCCCTTCAGGGCTTTGCTGTTCCCATCTGTGTGACATCTGGTACACACACACACACACACACACACACACACACACACATACACACATCTCCACAGATTTTCCGGGGAAGACTTCTCTGGAGGGAAAAGAGAGCTGGGAGTTGGGGAAAAAGTGAGGAGGGCAGGCCTGGAAATCTTGGAAGTGTATCCTAAATCCAGTGGCCTTAGTGCCTCCTTCACTCCATCAGGAAATGGTTCTGGCTCTGCAAATAAGAACTTTGCAAGGTGTAGCAACCATTGAGGTGCAGCTGCCTGAGGCTGGCTTCCTGGTCATCTTGGAGAAGGGGAGTGATGGCTGGAGAGACACAGCTCAGAACCTATGTCTTTGCTTTAGCAGGACACTAAGACTGCTGCAGTTTTGTGTTTCGAAGTGAGGCCCTCAGCCACCTTAAGCTTTCCATCCCTGAGGACTTTACTGAGCTTGATTATATCTGAGCCTGAGCAGAGCCTGGCTCTGTGCATAGGTGCTCAGAAAGGATTAATAGAATGTATACATTGGCCTTATCCACAGCGGGCATTTCTTTCCTCTCCTCTGACACCAGGCATGCTCATCTCCTTCGTCCATAGGTGCTTATGCCCGGTGCTCTGGAGAGACCTCTGCCCTCTGATCGTTGAGTGCTGAAGAATCTGGCCTTCCACATTCTTGCGTTTGTTCTTTCTGCTGAGCTTAGCTTCCTGTCTTCCGCTCTTAGATTTCTCTGCTGAAATCTCATCTCTGATGGAGTGAGGCATCAGTGCTGGCTCAGGGGCTTTCAGGGCCATGGCAGAGGAGCCAGGGATATAGGGCAGGAAGACCCAAGAGAACTATTGGATCCAACTGTCTGAGGGAGGAGTATACCCCATAGTGACACTCTGCCCATGTCCTAGGGAGTCTGAATGAATCAGTGCAGACAGAGCTGTCAGGGGCTGGGGGTGGGCCTCTGGCAAGGTCACCTGGGAGAAGCAGGGACCTGCTGTCAGGGGGAGGAGCACTAATCCTCCACCCAGCATTTATTAAGCTCTTTCTCTGTAACTATTCTCCTTCAAGGTGCGCTGTAGACGGTTACGGCACAGGTTCCACAAGTAGACACAAAGGTATAATAAAATAGTAAAGCTCCAAGATTTTCTAAAGATAAGGAAACTGCTTCAGCTGAACTGAAGTGTGGGATGTTTCCAGTACATGGTTTTACCTTCCAAGTTGATTGTCTCTATTCCTACTTATCACGGTTAATTTTATGTGTCAACTTGTCTGGGCCATA
This sequence comes from Canis aureus, assembly GCF_053574225.1. NCBI lineage: Eukaryota > Metazoa > Chordata > Mammalia > Carnivora > Canidae > Canis > Canis aureus. Next base: position 76,194,605 of record NC_135618.1, on the reverse strand, counting down.
GGATGACCAGATACTTTGGGGTGCATCTGTGAGGGTGTTTTCAGATAAGATTATCATTTGAATCAGTAGACTGAGTAAAGCAAGCTGCTCTTCCTAATGTAGGTGGGCCTTACTCAATCAACTGAAGGCCTGAAGAGAACAAAGAGGCTGATCCTCTTATCAGTGAAGGGGCAGTCTTCCAGCTTGCTGCTGGAACTGGAACATCAGTATGTTCCTACTTTCAGACTCAAACTGAAATATTAGCTCCTTTTTGGGTCTTGAGCTGTTGGCTCTTGGTCAGGAACTATACCATTGGTTTTTTTGGTTCTTGGGCCTTTGGACTTGAGCTGGAGCTATACCATTAGTTCTCTTGGGATTCTAATTGATCAGCTGCAGATCTTGGCACTTCTCAAGCCTCCATAATGGCATGCACCAATTCCTTATAATAAATCTCTTTGACTCTCTATCTATATCTATAGCTAGGCATAGTCAGGACTCTCCAGATAGCAAAGGTGGTCTTAGAGGAACAGAATTTTAGGGATAAGCTTTCTGAATTGGTTCTGGAGTTTGAATTGGCTCTCTAATCTGATTAGATGTAAAGATGCTAATGACAATTTCCAGTGATAAACAGAGCACTGACGTCCATGGTGTGGTCTGGCAGTGGAGATATGTAAAATATCACTGTTGCGTCCTCCTAATCAACCACTTATAAGAAGCAAGGATCTGGCTGATTGTATATATGAAACTTTCAAACCTTTTTGGCAACCTAATGAATGTAATGAGATTGGCCGTTTATTCCTAATGTTGCTGGACCAAGTGAGGAAAGCCAAGGATGAGCTCTGGGATTCAAATGCTCAACCCAGGTGTCACATAAATGATCTGAAAGCTTCCACATGTGCCCTGAAGGAAACCCTTCTCTTTTGTAGCTAAAGGGCTGCAATGGCTGAAAATATAATGCAGAATCTCAACCTGCAACTGGCTGAATTATAATGCAAGTTGAGTTTCTAGCCTCTTAGAATGCCTACTTATGAAATAAGGGCATCGATTGGGAAGGCATGGGATCCTCAAAGTTCAAATGGGGATATATGGGAAGATTTTAATGAAGCCGGAGACACTGAACCCCTAAATTCTGATGAGTCTTTATTGTTAGTGGAAGAGCCTTCCCCATCCCCTGTGGTAGCAGTAGTTCCCCCTAAGGGATTAATCCTGAGGGAACTAATGCCTTCCCTTGAGCATTTATCATACAAGATGATGCCAAGCCTTCTCAGGAAGTACCCCCTTCCCCCCTCTTTGCTTCTGGACCTATAAGTAGACTTGAGTCCTAACACCATCCTAAAGACAAGGTATGAAATGTGACCCATGAGGAAATGTGCTGCAATCCAAAAGAACTTCTTGAGTTTTCTAATTTATAGACAGAAATCTGGGGAATATGGAATGGAATGGAAATTAAGTGTCTGGAAAAATAGTGGAAGGAACATAAAATTGGATTAGATTCACTGAGCAGAGATTCTGCAATTTATTTATTTATTTTTTAACTTTTTATTTTATTTTATTTATGATAGTCATACAGAGAGAGAGAGAGAGAGAGGCAGAGACACAGGCAGAGGGAGAAGCAGGCTCCATGCACCGGGAGCCTGACATGGGATTCGATCCTGGGTCTCCAGGATCGCGCCCTGGGCCAAAGGCAGGCGCCAAACCGCTGCGCCACCCAGGGATCCCAGATTCTGCAATTTAATGTTGCAGTTTGGGGAGTTAAAAAAGGGCTCTAGCAATTTGTTTAGTTGGCTGGAATATGGACCAGAAGGTGGCCCACAGTGAGTGAGATGGAAATGCTGGACCTCCCTTGATTTAGTGTAGAAGCAGACCCACAGTGGCTTAGGGAAATTGGAATGCTACGGTGGATTTTTCATTTAAGACCTACTCACCAGTACTGAGAGGGTTCAGAAGACACACCTTTCACCCATATTGTGAGGAATATATTTATGAGGGAGATCCCTGGAATCCTTGAAGATCTCTGTGGTCACTCTTCTCTGTGAGCCTTACCTTACAGTGGGAATGGTAGTCAGTGAATTGGGAAATGTAGAATGGCAGGACCAACTGGTGGCACTCAACTGCCAAGGCAAAGAGAACATGGTTGCTGTAATGGAATAAATAAAGTCAAAGAAACAATCAGAATAGTCTGACTCTCATAGCTAGTTGATCATAAAAGTGAAATAGATGGGAAGCCTGCTAAATTCTTACTTGATCTGTATAAGCAGAAAAGTTCTAGATCAAGTGAACAAAAGTCTAACCTCCATAAAAACAGAGTTATGGTCCCTTTAGCAATCACAAAGATGTGAGCCAGTTTACAGACTCAGACCCCTAAATGAAGGAGAGGCCAGCTCTTCTTGAGGAAAGACCTCAGTACACTGACCAATTTTATACCATTGATAATGATTCCAGGAGAACCAAAACGGCATGTGGTCCCCCAGTTAGAGTAGGGATTTAAGAGGATCAGGTCTGTCTCACTGGCTCAGAGGATCTCTGAACCTATCATGCTGTTATTTCCTCAGTTTTGGAATGAATTATAGGAATAGATGTACTTAGCTGGTGGCCAAACCTCGCTTTTTTCCCCTGATTATGGAGTGAAGGTTATTATGGGGGGGGGGGGGGGGAGCCAAGTGGAAGCCACCAGAACTGCCTCTATCTAGGAAAAGAGTGAACCAAAAGCAATGCCACATTCCTGGAAGGATTGCAGTAATCTCTGCAATCCTTTCAAGGTCTTGAAAGATAGAGGGTTAATGATTCCCACCCATCACATGCCCATTCAACTCATCTGTTTGGCTTATGAAGAAGACCAATGGGTCTTGGAAAATGATAGTGGATTTTTGTAAGCTTAACCAGGTGGTGGCAACAATCAGCCACTGTACCAAATATGATTTCATTATTTAAGCAACTTAACACACCCCTTGGTACCTGGTATGCAGCTTGCGATCTGGAAAATGTCTTTTTCTCTATCCCTGTCAGGAAGGACCACCAAAAGCACTTTGCTTCCCGGCTGGGAATGCCATCAGTATACCTTCACTGTCCTAGCTCAAGATATACCAGCTCTTCAGCTCTGTGTCATAATTTAGTTAGGAATCTTGCTTGTCTTTCACTTCCATAAGGTATCACATTGGTCCATTATATTGATGACACAATGCCATTTGGACCTCAGGAGCAACAAGTAGCTACTGGTCTAGACTTATTGGTTAGGCATTTGCATGTCAGAGTAGAAATATGGGAAACAAATCTGAGAATTTGGGGGGGCCTTCTACCTCAGTGAAATTTCTAGCAGTCTAGGGGTGTGGGATACCTCTTATAAGGTGAAGGATAAGTTGTTACATTTAGCCCCTCCACTGACGAAGAAAAGAGGCACAGTATTTAGTGGGCCTCTTTGGATTTTGAGGCAACATAATCCTAATTTGGTTGTGATACTCCAGCCTCTTTGCTGAGTGATGTGAGAAGCTGCTAGTTTTGAGTAAAGCCCAGAATAAGAAAAGGCTCTATTGTAAGTCCAGACTCCTATGCAGGCTGCTCTCTTGGGCCAAATGATCCAGCAGATCCAGTGGTTCTTGGAGTGTCTGTGACAGATAAAGAGATTCTATTTGGACCCCTTACCCTGAAAGGTAAATGATGGCATGAATCCTTAGAATTTTGGAGCAAAGCCCTGCCATCCTCTGCAGATAACTACTCTCCCTTTGAGAGACAGCACTGGGCCTGATACTGGGCCTTAGGAAAGACTGAATCCTTGACTCTGGGCTACTGTATTACCATGCAACGTGAGTTGCCCATCACGAACTGGGTGTTATCTGACACACCAAGCCATAAAGTTGGGAGTGCACAGCAGCATTCCATCACCAAATGGAAGTGGTATGCATGTGTGCCTGGGTCCAACCAATCCCTGAAGACACAAGTAAGTTACATGAAGAAGTGGCCCAAATGCCCATAGTCCCCACTTCTGCTACACTGACTTCTCTCTCCCTGCCTGCACCCATGGCCTCATGGGGAGCTCTCTGTGATCAGTTGACAGAGGATGAGAAGACTTGGTTTGCAGATGGCTCTGCACAATAGGCATACACCACCTGAAAATGGACAGCTACAGCTCCATAGCCCCTCTCTGGGTCATTCCTGAAGGATAGTGGTGAAAGGAAAACCTCCCAGTAGATGGAACTCAAACAGTCCATCTGGTTGTTGACTTTGCTTGGAAAGAGAAATGACCGGACATGTGACCAGTTCATGGGCCTTAGCCAGTGGTTCGGCTAGATGGACTTGGAAGGAACATGAATGGAAAATTGGTGACAGGGAAATTTGGGAAAGAGATATGTGTATAGACCTCTGGGAATGGGCAAAAAACATGAAAATATTTGTGTCTCATATGAATCTTCACCAAAGAGTGACCTTGGCTGAGGAGGATTTTAATGATCAAGTGGATAGGATGACCCATTCTTTGCGTATCAGTCAGACTTTTCCCCCAGCCATCCCTGGCATTACCCAATGAGTTTATGAAAAAAGTGGCCACAGTGTCAGAGATGGAGGTTATATATGGGTTCAGCAACATAAACCCACTCACCAGGGCTGACTTGGCCACAGCCACTACTGTGTTCCCAATCTGCCAGTAGCCGAGACCAGCACTAAGTCCTTGATATGTCAGCATTCCCGGGGTGATGAGCCAGCTTCCTGGTGGCAGGTGGATTATACTGGACTGCTTCCATCAGGGAAGGAGCAGTGTTTTGTCTTTACTGTTCAGTAGATACTGGATACATAATTGCCTTCCCTTATATGTAGTGCTTCTGCCCAAACTACCATCTGTGGACTTACAGGATGCCTTATCCACTGTCACAGTATTCCACACAGCATTGCTTCTCACCAAGGAACTCGCTTCACAGAGAATGCAGTGTGGCAATGGGCCCATGCTCAGGGAATTCACCGGTCTTACCTTGTTTCCTGCCATCCTGAAGCAGCTAGTTTAATGGAATGGAAGAACATTTTGAAGAGTCGGTCACAGTGCCAGCTAGATGGCAACACCTTTCAGGGCTAAGGCAAAGTTGTCCAGAAGGCAGCAGATACTTGAATCTGTAGGTGTACATTGTGTGGCTCTGTTTCTTGTGTAACCAGGATTGATGGGTGCAGGAATCAAGGGGGTGAACTTGGGAGTAGTACAATCCACTATTGCTCCTAGTGACTCCGGCAAAATGTTTGCTTCCTGTTCCCATGGTCTGATGCTCTGCTGGCCTGACTGCCACTGGCCACTTTGGGCTCCTCATGTCTCTTCATCTATAGGCAAAGAAGGGATTTTTTGTGCTGGCTGGGGTTTTTGGTCATGACTGCCATGGGAGAGTTACTGGACTGCTATTCCATAGTAGAGGTAAGGAACAGTATGTTTGGAATACAGGAGATTCCTGAGGGCTCTCTTGGTATTACTATGCCCTGTGACTAAAGTCAGTGGAAAACCATAACAGCACACTCCAGGCAGTAGTAATGGCCCCAAACCTTCAGGAATGAAGATTTAGGTCACCACACTATGTAGAGAATCACAGCTGATGAAGATGCTTGCTGAAGGCAAAAGGGGTACAGAATGTGTAGGAGAAGGTTACCAGCTAGGACCGTGTGACCAGTCACAAAAATGTCATGAGTACTTCCTCCTTATTTTGTTATGAATATATTCGTGTGTGCATAATGTGTGTGTGTGTGTGTGTGTGTGTGTGTGAGTGTGTGTGTATGGATATAATTGTTTCTTTCCTTTTTCATTCCCTCATCATGTAACAATAAGATTTATTGATTTTATATTATAGTATTTAAGTATTGTTAATGTTCTCTTGTAGAATTTAAGTTTACTGGATATCAAGAAGAGTAAGCATCATTCAAGGGCTCACGTCTTCTGGGGAATGGGTTAGGACATTTTTAGTTGCATATATGTCTGATCATCAGATGCCTTTTCTTCTTCATCAGTTTTCCCTGCTTGGCTGGACATAATGTCTTCTTCCTTCAATTTTCATGGCATTTAATTGATAGCTCTCCTGCTTCTGTTTATTTGTAGATTTTATCTCATGACACTGTAACCTTCTTCCAGGTATGATCTCGTCCAATTTACATTTGGCTTCCCTTGGCTCCAGCACAGTGCCCCACAGGTGGTAGATGTTTTGTAAATATTTGTTGATTAATGGAATAGATGAATGTCAATGGACTTGGCAAGCATGTTGTCAGGGAGCTGAATCTGATGCCAGGTTTCCCATAAAATGGGCAGCTGTGCTGAATAGGGGAATAGGCCACACAGAGGCAATGATGTGGGGCCTGAGGGGTCCTGCCCCTGTGACTTGGCCACTGCCCTATTTCTGACATTCTACTGGGACTGCATCTTCTCTCTGAAAACAGTTTTGGTTTGACCTCCAGATGTGATCTCTTTTTCTTTTCTGAGCCTGTGATATGATTTTTGATGTCTCCTCTCTGCTTCATCTTCTTAACCAACCAAAGGTTGGTTTTGACTCTCATCTACTGATGTGGTTGGTAGTTGTATTCACGTTTTATGCTCCTTGTGGGATAGTCAGTTTCTTTATCTCTATTTGTCTATCTATCTATCTACCTACCTACCTACCTATCTGTAATTGAGATATAAATGACATATAACACTGTATTAGTTTTAGGTATGGAACATTATATAGATAGATAGTGAAATGATAATTACATTAAGTTTATTAAACATCCAGCATGATAGTTAATTTTTTTCTTTTTTCTTATAATGAGAATATTTAAGGTCTACTCTCTTAGCAACTTTCAAATATCCAAAGCAGTGTTCTTGACTATAGTCACTGTGATGTACATGACATCCCAGGACTTAATTTATCTTGTAATTGTAAATTTGCACCTTTTCACCACCTTCACCCATTCCCCCACTCCCCAATGTCCCTCACCTTTGGTAATCTCCAGTCTGTTCTGGGTGTCTTTTTTTTTTTTTTTTTTTTTTTTTTAAGATTTTTCACTTATAAGATTCCACATAGAAGTGAGGTCATAGAGAATTTGTCTTTCTCTGACTTATTTCACTCAGCATAATGCCCTCCATGTTGTCACAAGTGGCAAAATTTCCTTCTTTTTTATGGCTGAATAATATTTCACTCTGTGTGTATATATACAGCACATATATACACATACATTTTGTTTATCCATTCAGAATGGCTAGCTTCTTAAGGTCAAGGACCTGCCATATTGAGATTTGACTCCCTTGGTTCTTAGCAGACTCCTTGCACCTAGTAGATGTTCTACAAATATTCATGGAAAGGACTATATGCAACCTGAATCCTACCTCTTATGATCCTAGAGATCTAGGATCTTTGGTGTAAATCCCCAGCAGTGCAATTGCTGGGTCGTAGGGCAGGTCTATTTTTAACTCTTTGAGGAACCTCCACCAGAGTGGAGGCACCAGAGTTTACCAGAGTGGCTGCACCAGTTCACATTCCCAACAATCGTGCAAGAGGGTTCCCCTTTCTCCACATCGTCACCAACGTTTGTTGTTTCTGGTCTTGTTATTTTTGCCGTTCTCACTGGTGTGAAGTGGTATCTCATTGTGGTTTGATTTCTATTTCCTGGATGGCAAGTGATGGGGAGCATTTTCTCATGTGCTTGTTGGCCATGTCTATGTCTTCCTCTGTGAAATTTCTGTTCATGTCTTTTGCCCATTTCATGATTAGATTGTTTGTTTCTTTGCTGTTGAGTTTGGTAAGTTCTTTATAGATCTTAGATACTAGCCCTTTATCTGATAGGTCATTTGCAAATATCTTCTCCCATTCTGTAGGTTGTCTTTGAGTTTTGTTGACTGTTTCTTTTGCTGTGCAGAAGCTTTTTATCTTAAGTCACAATAATTCATTTTTGCTTTTGTTTCCCTTGCCTTCATAGATGTATCTTGCAAGAAGTTGCTGTGGCCATGTTCAAAAAGGGTGTTGCCTGTGTTCTCCTCTAGGATTTTGTTGGATTCTTGTGTCACATTTAGATCTTTCATCCATTTTGAGTTTATCTTTGTGTCTGGTGAAAGAGAATGGTCTAGTTATTCTTCTGTATATGGGTGTCCAATTTTCCCAGCACCATTTATTGAAGAGACTGTCCTTTTTCCAGTGGATAGTCTTTCCTGCTTTGTTGAATATTAGTTGACCATAGAGTTGAGGGCCCATTTCTGGGTTCTCTATTCTGTTCCATTGATCTATGTGTCTGTTTTTGTGCCAGTACCACACTGTCTTGATGATCACAGCTTTGTAGTACAACCTGAAATCTAGCATTGTGATGCCCCTGGCTCTGGTTTTCTTTTTCAATATTCCCCTGGCTAATCGAGGTCTTTTCTGATTTCACACAAATCCTAAGATGATTTGTTCCAACTCTCTGAAGAAAGTCCATGGTATTTTGATAGGGGTTACATTAAATGTGTGAGTTGCCCTGGGTGGCATAGACATTTTCACAATATTAATTCTTCCAAACCATGAACATGGAATATTTTTCCATCCCTGTGTATTTTCCTCAATTTCCTTCAGAAGTGTTCTGTAGTTTTTAGGGTATAGATCCTTTACTTCTTTAATTAGGTTTATTCCTAGGTATCTTAATGCTTTTGGGTCCAATTGTAAATGGCATTGACTCCTTAATTTCTTTTTCTTCAGTTTCATTGTTCATGTATAAAAATGCCACTGATTTTTGGGCATTGGTTTTGTATCCTGCCACGCTACCAAATTGCTGTATGAGTTCTAGCAATCTTGGGGCTTTTGGGTTTTCTATGTACAGTATCATGTCATCTGCGAAGAGGGAGAGTTTGACTTCTTTGCCAACTTGAATGCCTTTTATTTCATTTTGTTGCCTGATTGCTGAGGCTAGGACTTCCAGTACTATGTTGAATAGCAGTGGTGAGAGTGGACATCTCTGTCGTGTTCCTTATCTTAGGGGAGAGGCTCCCAGTGTTTCCCCATTGAGAATGATATTTGCTGTGGGCTTCTCGTAGATGGCTTTTAAGATGCTGAGGGATGTTCCCTCTATCCCTACACTCTGAAGAGTTTTGATGAGGAATGGATGTTGTATTTTGTCAAATACTTTCTCTGCATCTGTTGAGATGATCATATGGTTCTTGTTTTTTCTCTTGTTGATATGATCTATCACGTTGATTGCTTTACGTGTCTTGAACCAGCCTTGCATCCCAGGGACAAATCCCACTTGGTCATGGTGAATAATCTTCTTAATGTATTGTTGGATCCTATTGGCTAGTATGTTGTTGAGAATTTTTGCATCTGTGTTCATCAGGGAGATTGGTCTATAATTCTCCTTTTTGGTGGGGTCTTTGGCTTTGGAATTAAGGTGTTGCTGGCCTCATAGAACGAGTTTGGAAGTATTCCATTCCTTTCTATGTTTCGGAACAGCTTCAGTAGAATGGGTATTGTTTCTTCTTTAAACGTTTGATAGAATTCCCCTGGGAAGCCATCTGGCCCTGGGCTTTTGTGTCTCGGGAGGTTTTTGACGACTGCTTCCATTTCCTCCCTGGTAATTGGCCTGTTCAGGTTTTCTATTTCTTCCTGTTCCAGTTTTGGTAGTTTGCGGTTTTCTGGAAATGCGCCCATTTCTTCTAGATTGCCTAATTTATTGGCTTATAGCTGCTCATAATATGTTTTTAAAACCGTTTGTATTTCCTTGGTATTGGTGGTGATCTCTCCTTTTTTGTTCGTGATTTTATTAATTAGAGTCTTTTCTCTCTTGTTTTTAATAAGGCTGGCTAATGGTTTATCTATCTTATTAATTCTTTCAAAGAACCAACTCCTGGTTTTGTTGATCTGTTCTGCAGTTCTTCTGGTCTCTATTTCATTGAGTTCTGCTCGGTTCTTTATTAACTCTCTTCTTCTGCTTGGTGTAGATTTTATTTGCTGTTCTTTCTCCAGTTCCTTTAGGTGCAAGGTTAGCTTGTGTATTTGAGCTTTTTCCAATTTTTTGAGGGATGCTGGTATTGCGATGTATTTCCCTCTTAGGACTGCTTTTGCTGTATTGCAAAGATTTGGAACAGTTGTATCTTCATTGTCATTAGTTTTCAGGAATCTTTTTATTTTTTTCTCTAATTTCCTGGTTGACCAGGAATATGGAAATATGGAATATGGAAATATTTTAGCAGGATGCTCTTTAACCTCCACCTGTTTGAATTTCTCCCAAATTTCTTCTTGTGATTGAGTTCAAGTTTCAAAGCATTATGGTCTGAAAATATGCAGGGGACAATCCCAGTCTTTCGGTATCAGTTTAGACCTGATTTGTGACCCAGTATGTGGTCTATTCTGGAGAAAGTTCCATGTGCACCTGAGAAGAATGTGTATTCAGTTGCATTTGGATGTAAAGTTCTGTAAATATCTGTGAAATCCATCAGGCCCAGTGTATCAATTAAAGCTCTTGTTTCTTTGGAGATGTTGAGCTTAGAAGATATATCATTTGCAGAAAGTGCCATGTTGAAGTCTCCCAGTATTACTGTATTATTATCTAAGTATGTCTTTACTTTGGTTATTAATTGATTGATATACTTGGCAGCTCCCACATTAGGGACATAAATATTCATGATTGTTAGGTCCTCTTGTTGGAGAGATCCTTTAAATATGGTATAGTGTCCCTCGTCATCTCTTACTACAGTCTTTGGAATAAACTTTAATTTATCTGATATGAGGATGGCTACCCTTGCTTTCTTTTGAGGACCATTTGAGTGGTAAATTGTTCTCCAACCTTTTATTTTCAGGCTCAAATGAGTCTTTTAGGTCTTTTTAGGTCTCAAATGAGTCTCTTGTAGACAGCAAATAGATGGGTCTTGCTTTTTTATCCATTCTGAAACCCCGTGTCTTTTGATGGGATCATTAAGCCCATTCATGTTCAGAGTTACTATTGAAAGATATGAATTTAGTGTCATCATAATACCTATTCAGTCCCTGTTTTTGTGGATTATTTCTTTGGGCTTCCTCTTTCTTTTACAGTGACCCCCTTAATATTTCTTGCAGAGCTGGTTTGGTGATGAACCAAACTCTTAATAGGACTTAAAACACTGACCCATGGGGGTTGGAGGAGGCCTCCCAGGAACATATGAACAAGTTTGGTCCCCTCGGAATGAAAATGCAAACACTAAGGAGAACAAGATTAAAATCCATAATATTGTAATTTTAGATAGCTAACCCAGGATTATACATGAAATTTTGAAATTTTGAAAATAATACTTTGAGGTATTCTTTTTAATTTTTAATTTTTTAAAGATTTTATTTATTTATTCATGAGAGACACACACAGAGAGAGAGGCAGAGACACAGGCAGAGGGAGAAGCAGACTCCATGCAGGGAGCCCGATGTAGGACTCGATCTTGGGTCTCCAGGATCACTCCCTGGGCCGAAGGCAGTGCTAAACCGTGAGCCAATGGGGCTGCCCTTTTTAAAAATTTTAAATGAGAAGTTTTGCTTACAGAAAAAGAAGTCCTACTTGAAGGACCCATATTAAACTCTGGGAACTCAGGACTTTGAAGAGGATAGAAGCAGGGGGTATGAACAGCTCCCGAAGGGGTACAGGCTCACTCAAGAATCACAAAGGGCTGGGTAGAGCGGGTGGTATATATTTAGAATTTGAGGGCGCCATCAGTGAGGAAAAGCTGACTGAGTCTTGAGGTGTCCACCAACCCCAGCATGCCAGGCCAAGTAGAACCTCATGGGTCTGAGGCGGTCAGACACTGTCTCTGTCCCAGAACACACCTCCCCTGGCCTGGCCTGGCACTTCCAGGAGGCCACGTACTAACGATTCAAGCCTCCTTCTAACTTTCTAGAAAGGAAATGATGAGAATGTAGTAACTGTTTTGCACTCCTGACAGCTCTTCACCTTCATCTGTCCTCTTCCGTCATATGTGTTGTTGTGCTTGACTGACCAAACTGGTCTTGACAGAGAGGCTGTTTGCTTTGTAGTGACAAGAGTTTTTCCTAAAGCAATTCGAAAATATCAGGTGGAAGAGGGAAGAAAATAGGACAGGCCAGGGCCAGGGGAGTTGCCTGGAGACTGTCAGGCACTGGGATTCTCTTCTGTGCTGCGTGTGGTTCGGGGTCTGTGTGCATGGAAGGATGCTCCAGGGGCCTCTGTTTATCCCCAGGAGGCCATGGTTGGGCTTTCCCTCCATCCCTGACTGCATTTGTACTCATGCCAATTATTAATACCTTACTTTATTTGTGCTGCTTGCATATGCATTGGCCTCTGGATCATAGGATCTCAGGGTACAAGGAAACAGGAGAGGAGTATGGTAGGCTGAAAAGTGGCCCCCCCAAAGATATCAGGTTCTGACCCTTGGAACTTAATGTTAACTTATTTGGAAAAAAAAGAGTCTCTGTAGATGTGACTAAGTTTGAGATCTTGAGCTGAGGAAATTATTGTGTATTATCGGGGTGGGCCCTAAATGCAATCACATAGAAGTAGAGGGATATTTGACACACAGAGCAGTCCATGTGCTGGCAGAAGCAGAGATTGGAGTGATGTTGCCACCAACCAAGGAACTCAAGCAGACACTGGAAGCTGAAAGAGGCAAGGAATGAGTTTTCCCCTATAGCATCCAGAGGGAGTACTCATGACTTTGACCTCGTGATACTGATTTGATTTCAGACTCTGGTCTCCGGAATGGTGAGAGAATAAGTTTTCATTGTCTTAAGCCACCAAGTGTATGGTAATTCGTTTTAGCTGCCTCAAGAAGCTAATCCAGAGTATCACTTATCAGAGCTACCCACCCAGGAAATGTTCCTCTGGAGAGGCCCTTGATGGATATCTGCCTGAGCAATCTCCTCCTGTAGCTAGTACTTTCTATGCCAGCCCATTCCATGATCCAAGAGTTCTCATGGTCAGGATGGTTCTTAGAAAGTCTGTAATTCAACATACATGCCCTCAGTCACTCCTCAGTCTTCTGCCCTCCTCATGTGCTTTGACATCTGCTACTCTGGTTGACTAGCCGAATTGTCCTTGATAGGGAAGTGTTATTCACTATACTCAAAAATGGTGCTGAACCCTACTAGAACTTAGAATCAGTCTACTGCTGAGAGTTTTGGTGTGTCTGTCCCTAGCTTTTCCACAATCATCAATACAATTACCATGATGATAAAAATAGCACTGTTTTGTGTCAACATAAGGTTTAACCTTTTGGGAGGTTTTATTACCATCTGTGCAAGGTAGCTCAGAGAGTGTTATTTGTCCAGTAGAAAAATAGGGACAATGAGACACAAAGAGAAAGAATGATTTGTAAGATCAGTAAGTAATTAATGTTAAAGTCCATTATTATAACTCAATATCCTTTCAACTTCATCATGGTCTATACCACAGGAATCCAAAGTGGTACAGTCTAGGGGCTATGGAAAAAATCCATTGAGGCATAGGAAGAAAATATGAGAACTTACTAGTATCTTTTTAAATTTAAAATAAAGAAGAAAGCCAAGCTTTGCTAATATTTGGCAACTAAGTAGTAAATGCATAATACTTAATGAATTAATGAATGTTGTGTATGCTTTAGAATCTTTTACTGATAGAAGTGTATGCTTTTTAAAAAGAAGAGAGATTGCTATTCTCCCCTACTATTGTACTTTTTAGCCAAAATCAATGATTTGAGATTTGACTCAAAATGATATTTTTTGCATGAACATGTATATACATTTTGGCTGGTGATAAAGAGATTACTCAGTTAGTCTGGTTTAACTCATTGTCTAGTAGGGGAACCAGATATGCAAAAAGTGACTAATATATAGTATAGTGCATGTAGAAGCAGAGAGAGATGGATAAATTTGAAAAACTTTGAAATTTTGAATTGTGAAAAGTTAAGATTACTCCACAGTTTGTGAGATGGAATAGAATTAGCTGCTTTTTCTTGCCCTCACCCCTTGATTTATATTTGCCACTTTATGCAGATTAGGGAGGCAGCAGAAGGTGGCCTGAGGTCACCCTTGCTGGACCAGGGCCCATGTAGACAGCATGCTGTCATGGACACATGGCAGAGGCAGGCCATTCAGTATATCATTGGGCACCCATGCTGACTCCATCTTAGCAAAGCAATTTACTAACCAATTCCCCTATAATTTTGGTGGGGGCAGAGAGACTTGAATCAATTTTTTATTTTCCTCTACAAAATTTTGCTCTCCAGAGTGTTCTGGAGGCTCACGAGAGCCATGGAAAAGGGATTGAGGGGACCCATTTTGTCTCTGTAGGTGTCAGGCTCAGCTCAAATTTTTGCTTCTCTTTTCCTGTCCCTATCACTAGACCAAAACATAGAAGTAGCCTGTCCTTCCATTTCAGATTATTTATTTATTTGAGAGAGAGAGTGAGATAGAGAGCACAAGTGGAGGAGGTGCAGAGGGAGAAGGAGAAGTAGACTCCTTGCTGAGCAAAGAGCCCAATGCAGAACTCAATCCTGGAACCCCAAGATTATGACCTGAGCCGAAGGCAGACGCTTAACCAGTTGAGCCACCCACATGCCCCTGTCCTTCCATTGCAGACCAGTCTCCCTTGGGGGAGTAAGTACTTAAATATTTCCCTCTTCGGGGACTCTTAACTTCTCTCTGCCTCATTTTCTTATCTGTGACATGAGAGGATAAAGATATTATCTACTTCATAGGGTTGTCGTAAGGATTAAGTGAAATGGGTATTTAAATATCTTAGAACAGGTGCCTGTTCCATGGGTGGTCAGAAGGTATAAGCTTATATTATCACTGGTGTTATCAAAGTGACCAATAAAAGTATGAATCTAATGTTGACACGGGTCTGACTCTTTCTGTCCAGTGGGAGCCCTTTTGAAATAGGCTCCTGGAGTTCTCTGAACCTGAGCTCCTCGGATACTGAGATCTCCCACCCCTTTCCATTACTATGACATCCACAATGGCCCTTATGGTTCCTTAAAAAGTTTCTAGGTGTCAGCAGCTCCCCAGAACAAACTAGTGCCCTAGACAAGATCTTTGCAAAAGCCGATCCTTCCTGACTTTTGGCACTCCCTGGCCTTTGCAGAAGTCAAATAATAGAATTCCATCATAATTGTAGTATTGTTTCTATCTAAGATTCAAATCCCTCTTAAAATTCACAGAGTGATTGTCACCAGACACAGATCAATTCATGTATGGTTATATTTGGTTATACAGTGGTAAGTGGAAAAGAACAGTTGGTCCCTGGAAACCTTTGCTGTTATTGAAAAAATATATATATATGTACTGAAAAGTGGGGAAACTGGCTACCCTAGAGGGAGAGTATATGGTTTTTACCAAGGCATTTGACCAATTTACCATTAGTATGTAAAAACACTGAAGGACAAGATGGAAAAGTTGAGGCTGGATGCTACTAAATTAGTTAGATTTATAACTGAGTGAATAACTGCTCCAGTGAAGGCTCCCGGTAACATACCACAGGGCTTTGTCTCCAGCTTTCTCTTGCTTCACAATTTTAGTGGTGATGTGCTGCAGCAAATGCATGATGGAATTAGGATCCAAAAAGATCGTGACAGGCTGGAACAATTAGGCTGAATCCAACAAGCTGAGATTTATCAGAAACAATTGTAAGGTTCTTGCCCTGGCATCTAAACAACCAACTCTACAAGAATAGGAGATGAAAAGCATGACAAGAGGTGGAGGACCATCAGCACAGGTTCCAGTGCTTGGCACGAGGTTTGACGTGGATCCACAGGACGATGGGACTGTCAACAACAGAGTTTGCTTCTAGACTGTGCTGTCATAGATATGGTATCATGACAATGGAAATCATTCTTCCTTCTGTACTTGCTGCTTAGACCACAGAGGGAGTGTGGGGTTCAGTTCTGGGTTCTTGATCCCATGGAATACACATGGTGGAGAGAACCAGGATCCCAGCCAGACTCCGGGTCATGTTCTCTAATGAATCACAGATGGGACTGGGAACATTCTGTGAAGACATGATGGTTGTCATCAAACATTTTAGGTTGTCACTTAATAATTGAAGGGCTGTCATGATGAAGAAGAATCAAACGTCCTGGGTGGCCTCAGGGCTAGAACAAGGGCAAGTGGGTGGAAGCCACTGGAGGCAGAGTTTGATGTGAAGTAAGAAGTACCGTAACTGCCAACACTTCCAGCAGTCCCCAGGTGATTGGACTGTGTGGGAGGGCGCCTCAGAACTAGTAGGTAAGAGCTGAGCTTGATAGTCAAGATTTAAGGGTATGTTGTGTTGTTGATTTAAAGGTGGTTCATGGTTTTGTTCTGTATTTTTTTTAAGTCCAAATATATAAATGACAAAGATCATTAAAGTTTAATGGACTGATGTCTATTTGTGCCTAAATGTAGTGGTCCCAGAACCACATAAAAGCAGGGTCAGGATGTCAGGATTTCTTTTTCTTTTTCTTTTTTTTTTTTTTACCCAAAAATGAGTTTGGGATTTTAAATGCCTGAGCAGGTACTCACTAGACAGCCAGGAGTCCTGCACTATGGAGCATGAAGCAGATGATCTTATGTTAGAAGATTTGATGCCAAGATTTGCAAATAGCCCTCCCTATGTTAAAATAATATAGTTCTTGCAAAATATACAGTTTTCAATGGGATTACATCACCATACCTTGTCAGGATGAGCTGGCCACAAGACCCTTCCCTGCCTAACTGGCTGAGTTAGCTAGTGTAATAGGGTTGTTTAGAATTGCCCATCTGGCAAACTAAAGTGCATGCCAAAAGTGATTAGTTTTATATTACCTTAATTGGCTCTGAATCGTTTTCTCAGTAAAAGGTTCAATTGCACCTTGACGGTTCATAGAATCTTCATGGAGTAAAACATTTTTTTTTTCTTATTTGCTATTTAGAAAGCATGTATCCAATTGTTCTATAAAAGCTCAGTAATTCAAATGTACATTCAGGTATACTATCCAAGGTAGACTTTTTCAGCTGTATCTATATAAAATGACATAGCTTTCTTGACTCTCGTATTAAGTCTGAAGGGAGGATGAGTTCCTGGCTGGTTAGTTCAGCCACTCAAGATGTCAGAATTTTACTTTACAACTCTGCAGTTCTCTTGGCTTCTCCTCTTGGATGCAAGACGTCTGCCACATATCCCATCTTCGCAGCACAGCATCCAAAGCAAGGTGTGTCCCCTTTATAAGAGAGAGGACAGCTTTTTCCAAAGATCGCCAACTCTTCCTTTCCAGTGCATCACATGTCACACCATTTTGAAAGATTATTGCATGGTTTTGCGGATGTTCAAGCCTGCCAGTTCATGCCGTCTAAAAGCTATTGCTCTAGATTTATTTTTTTAATTTTGATTTTTAATTAACATACAGTACAGATTTTTAATTAATATACAGTTCTATGAATTTTAACACACATGTAGATTCATGTAACTACTAGTACATACTGAACAGCTTAATCATGCCAAAACATCTACTCATGCTTTCCCATTGTTTATAAATTCATAACAGTTATTGGGCTCTAGTCTTTTTTTTT
Source organism: Canis aureus (assembly GCF_053574225.1). NCBI lineage: Eukaryota > Metazoa > Chordata > Mammalia > Carnivora > Canidae > Canis > Canis aureus. Next base: position 76,177,176 of record NC_135618.1, on the reverse strand, counting down.
TTTTTTCCTTGTAATGTCTTTGGCTGTTTTTGGTATCAGGGTAATGTGAACCTCATAAAATAAACTGAAAAGTGTTCCTTCCACTTTTATTTTCTGGAAGAGATTGTGTAAATTGGTATTTCTTCTTCAAATGTTTGGTAGAATTTGCCAATGAAGCCATCTGGACCTCAAGATTTCTTTTTCAGAAAGTTTTAAATTATGAATATAATTTCTTCAATAGTACTATTTAGCTTATATCATTATATCTTTCATCTTTGGTGAGTTTTGTGTTGTTTGAGGAACCAGTACATTTCCTTTGTCATTTTTGTTCAGAGTTGATATCTCTCTTCCTACACTGACAACCCTATCAGACATGTTATAATTTTTGACAGCTGCCAAGCATTTTTAAAGAACAAAATGGGATAAGAATAGGTTATTCTATTCACCCAGATACTTACCATTCCTTCATTCCTGATGTTCTCAGTTTCCCCCAGGATCCTTTTCTCTCTGAGAAAGTTCCTTTAAAAATTGTTAGAGTAAATCTTCTGACAATGACTTTATCTGCTTTTCTTAATCTTAGAATTTCTTAATTATACTTCCATTCCTTAGGGATATGTTCTCTGCATCTAGAATTGGGTTGACTGTTCTTTTCTTAGCATGTTAAGTCTGTTCCATTTCCGCCTGGCTGCCATGTTTCATGATGAGAAATCTGTAGTCATTTGAGTCATTGCTTTAGTATTGATGATGCTTTCTTTTTCTTTGGCTGATTTCTGGATTTTTTTTCTTTGTCTTTACTCATCATAAACTTGATTGCGGTGTGTCTGGGCATGTTTTGTTTTGTTTTGAGATTTGTTCTACCTGGTATTCACTGGTTTTCTTGAACTTGGTTTATTTCTATCAACAAAGTTGGGAGATTTTCAGTCATTATTACCTTACATATTTTTTCTTCTCTGTAGCCTTTTTTAAAAAAGAGGTTTTATTTATTTATTTATTTATTTATTTATTTATTTGAGAGAGAGAGAGAGCCTAAGAAGGAGGAGGAGCAGAGGGAGGGGCAAAGAATCTCAAGCAGTCTCTGCACTGAGCACGGAACTGCTGCAGGTTTTAATCTCACGACCCTGAGATCATGACCCGAGCTGAAACTAAGAGTTGGACACTTAACTGACTGAGCCACCCAGGTGCCCTCTCTGTAGCCTTTGTTATCTCCTTTTGGGACTCTGATAGAATGGACATTAATCATAGTAAAGGAGAGGGGAAGGATTCATAATTTTTATTGATCTACATACAAGTTTAACTCTTCTATCATTCCCATTTTGTAATTGAGCTTATCTCTAGAGATCTTGTTTTCATTGGCTTTTTTTTAAAGTATCCTTTAGATTCTTGTTTATATTAGCTATTTCTTTGTTGAAACATTCTATATTTACATTGCTTTCAAGAGCATTTGCACTTGCTCATTGCAGTATCTCTCTGTGGTTTTGTTAAAAAGCACCACCCCCCAGACAATTCTAATACAGGTGTCATGGCTTTTGTAGATTGTGGGGTTTTATTTTCTAAAGGTTTTATTTATTTATTTGAGAGAGAGCAGATTGAGAGAGTCTGAGCAGGGGGGACGGGCAAAGGGAGAGGGAGAAGCAGGCTCCCCATTGAGCAGGAGGCTCGATGCAGGGCTCAATCTCAGGACCCCAGCATCATGACCTGAGCCAAAGGCAGATGCTTAACTGATTGACCACCCAGGCACCCCTAGATTGTGTTTTCTAATGCAGGTTGAGACTTTCCTGGTTCTTTATATGCAGAACGATTTTGTATGATACTCTGAACATTTTAAATATTATGTTGTGAGGCTCTCAGCCTTTTAAAAATCCCATGGGGGACACCCGGGTGCTCGGCAGTTGAGCGTGTCTTCAGCCCAGGGTGTAATCCTGGAGTCCCAGGATCGAGTCCCACATTGGGCTCCCTACATGGAGCCTGCTTCTCCCTCTGCCTGTGTCTCTGCCTCTCTCGCTGTGTCTTTCATGAATATATAAATAAAATCTTTTAAAATTAAAAAAAAAATCCCATGGAGAATGTTGATATTCCTGTTTAAGCAGGCAGCTGATTTGGTTGGGCTTAATTCACAAATTCTGACCAGCTGTCTTTCGGTCATGGTGCCAATGTCTGTACAGTTTTCAAATCCTTTGCATTGTAGTTCGGGTCTATGCTGCTTGTGCCCCACCCAATGGTCATCTTGGGACCTGAGTAGCAGTCAGTCCTGTCTTTCTGTTCAACATCTGTGGGCTGCTCTTCAGGGTCAGCTGCATGAGCACCTTGTAGGTGAACCAAGGATTTCACAAACAATTTTATGGGGTAGCTTTTCCAAGCTCTTCACTCTCCCAAATCTTTCTGATACTTTCCAGTTCTCATCTTTTTTTATCCCTATGGCCAGAAATAGGGGACTTTATTTGTCCCCTTCTGCTACACAGTTTCCATGGCTGTGCCAACTTCTTGGTTTAAATGACAAGAAAAAAATCATTAGGGGTTTCCCCCATTCCTGAGACAAAGGCTCCTCCGATCAGAGGGGAAGATTCTTTTTCCTCAGAGCCTTTTGGTGTCTACACTATCAGTTAGGGCCTAGGGGACTGAAGAAATGAAAAAAAAAAATTAAATATTTTCTTCACTCCCTCTGAGCATTGCCAGACCCCTTTCCCACCCAGAAGTCAGAATTAGAGGGCTTCTTGGAGCTCTGCTGTCCACACCAATGCCCCCTTCCAGGCTGCACACGGCATTACTTCTAGCTTGAGAACACCAGAGGAAAACTATAGTAAACCCTTTGCTGGCTTGGTGGTCCTTCAAATTCCCATCTTCTTCCTCAATTCCCCCGTGAAAGTTTACTTCTCAGAATCTTTAAGTAAGTAACAGTAAAGCTGTTCCACGCTTTCTGTCTGGGTTTTTGTAGCCACATTCAGTGCAAGAGGTAGGGAGGAATGTTGTTCCATCTACCCATAACTAGAAATTCTCAGAAAATTTTCACAAAAGTTTTCTTCATTCTAAGTGGTTCATTGAATGTTGTGCTGTAAATTAAGTCACTATATCTGAGCTATGGAGGATCGAGTGTCTCTAAAACAGTGAGCAAATGCTACAGGACAACTCCCCTCCCCCCGAAATAGGGATACACTATGAACATGAGGTCCACAATCAACAGCCTTCTCAATCCTGAGAGCTAAGCTCTGAAATCTATTACAACTCAGTTTGTTTTCTTAGAATATTGTGCTTATAATGAGATTTCAAAGTCAACTGATTTCCAAATTGTTTCCTTTAAATTGAGCTGAAAGTCCTGATATTCCTGGATTTTCCCCTCAGGAAGCTTCTGTCAATGATGGAATACTCCCTAAGTACTGCACTCCCTAAGTGCAGGATTTTTGGTTCAGTCTCTACACGTTTACTTGGCAGGTATTATTAAAGAAAACTTCATCCTTATACTCTCACTTGAGCGTTGCTCTTATACATCATCCCTGCAGGGGCACGGCTAAGGAGATAAGTTTAGTGTCAAAAGGAAGTAGTCCCTCCTGACCTCGGGTGGGACGTCTAGTTCTGGGGAAGAAAGGAACAGAGAAAGGCCCTGCAGACCATAGATTGGATGACATTCCTAAGTGGAGCCTTCATGTTCCTTGATAAAGATTTTTTTTAAGAGACCATTGAAAAGAAAGAAATTCTGAATGTCTTGTATATCCTAGATTTATTTAGTTTTCTGCTGTCTCATACCCTCCTAAAGTCTCCGTTTAAAAATATATTTAGAAAACAGGATATTCACAATCCAGGAAGCATAACATTTAGATCTAACACCACACTTAAAACCTTGAATCTTCAATGAAAGGGAAACATGTAAAACTGATTCTAGTTCACTCTGTCAACAGCCAGGTTTGAAAGCCAGACAGTTCTGGGGGTTGTTTGTTTTTAGGTCCTGTTGTTTCATGCAGTGGCATAGCTTTTGCACATCACTTTTCCTCATGTTGCCGTGTCTCTCAATGTGTGTCCAGTGCCCGTGATCTACATGGGACAATGCATTTTCTCCCCATAGAGAACTTGGCGATTTTCAGCGATTTTAGTCATCTTTCAAAGCCCTAACCCCTTGGCCTTCTGCCTAGTGTGTAGACATGGGGTCACAGACACCCCCATGGGTGTGCTCTCAAGATTTCAGGGGGTTGCAGCCTTCATCAGCCCTGGCAGCCAGCACACAGTATTTACTCCTACTTTGCACTCAAGCAAGCTAATAATTACTGGAGGTAGAACCATTGAACTTATTATCATCCAGGGACTCATTGAGATGAGATGGGTAGCATATATAGATATTCAGTGTGTTGTGATTTTTTTCGTGTGTTATAGCGACAGGGCCTCAGAAGGGCAATTTTCTATACAATTCTAATTTTGCGTGAAATGATATGGGTGGTGGTTGTGTAACATTCTATATGAGATGGGTTGGTGCCAAGCAACCTCTTACTTCTGTATGATTTGGAAAGCTGTAGTACATGTTCCAGAGAGGATAGCCTCAAGATTCAGCTATACCGTCGGTCCAGCAGAACCATTAGCCCTCACGAACTGTTTTGTATGGACACTTAACCCATTAAAAAGAGAAATAACTTACTGTTTTATTACAACCATATGACATGCTGTTATAGAAACAATCAGATCTTCCAAAAATAGGGGACTAATGAGAAAACTATAGCTCTCTGCAGAGTGTTAGGGGGGCAATTATGTTTTAAAGATTTTTTAATAACATGGGAAATGTTCACCATTGAACATCAAGTAGAAAGGACAGTAAAATATTACTTCAATAATTATATTTTATTTGCTTAGAGGAAAATACTGCAATGTTATCTCTGGGTGGTAGGTTGATTTTTAATTGCATATTTACATTCTGGATTCCTTTCCATTTTTCACCATTATAAATAATGCCATGACAAACAACATGGTGCAGGGATTTCGCTCCAAATTTCTGATGAAGTCCTTAGGACAGAATCCAGAAAAGGAATTACTGAATCAAAGGAAAATAATATTAAAAAGGAACTTTTTATCTCAACGGTATTGCCAAATTAGTATCCAGGAAGGCTGTGCCAAGGCCTGTTCCCATCAATGTGAACGTGAAGTCTCAGCAAACTGTGCACTCAGTCTTCTCACTTAAAAATACAATCTTTGCATCCTAGGGATGTGGGAAATGCTATCTCATTTTTGCTTTAATTTGCATTTATTTTTATACTATTGAAGTTGAACATTTCCCACATGTTTAACATTTGTGTTTTTCCTTTGTGAATTATCTGTTCACATCCTTTAGCATTTATGCTTTAATGAGTTCCTTTGTATTTGAAGAGTATTATCCCGTTCCTATATTCATTGCGTATGGTTTTCCTAGTTTATTGCTAAATATTTAATTTAGTCTCTTATGTCTTTAACACACAGAGTATGTTGGCAACTCTATGGATCTTTACTTTTCTGCTTATCTTTTATTGATTTTCAGCTTAGAAAAGTTTTTCATATTTTACCTATGTATTCTAATTTATGTCTTTAGTGTTTTACAGTAAAATATGAAGTGAGAAACAGGTTGGTTTTTCTTTCCAAATGCTTCTCTTCCCAATACCATTTGAGAAGGAAACCTTTTTTCCACTCATTTGTTTCTACTTATTATTTGTATTTACTGGGACTTAATTCTGGACATTGTTTTCTCCTGCCCATTCTTACATCAGTACTTTTTTTCATTATTACAGTTCTGTAATACATTTTATTATTAGATATGGCATTACTGTTCTTAATTATTTTTAAAGCTTTTCTTGGCCTGCTCATTCTTCCAGATGACCTTATGAGTCAGAGGGAAACTTCCAAAAACAATTCCCTGGGATTTTTATTGAAATTGCATTAAATATCTGAATTAATTTGGGAAGAATTAACATCTTTATGTAATCTCTTCATCAAGAAGGATAGTATTATATGCTATTTTCTTTCAAAGCTTTTAAAAATTAGTTAATTTTTAAATATTTTATTTATTTATTCATGAGAGACAAAGAAAGAGGCAAAGACACAGGCAGAGAGAGAAGCAGGTTTCCTGCAGGGAGCCTGATGCAGGACTCGATCCAAGGACCTTAGGATCATGACCTGAATCAAAGGCAGATGCTCAACCACTGAGCCACCCAAGCACCCCAAAACTTTTTATTAAAAATAACTATTTGTTTTTTTATATTTATTTATTTAAGCAATCTGCATGCCCACTGTAGGACTTGAACCGACAACACCGGGATCAAGAATCATGCTATCTTCCTACTGAGCCCACCAGGTGCCCTGAAAGGCTTTTTAAATATCTTGCTAAAGTTGTATAGGTTTCTTCATATGAGTCCTAAATATCACTTTCAAGTTTACTACTGGTTATTTTGGCCTTTCAATGTGATTATAGAGATTTTTCTCTTTGGATAATGGCCATTTGCTCTATTATGTATTTGACCACAGCCAGTTAACCATTGCTGGCTTTGTGATTAACACTGGGCCTCAGATTTAGATAGCATGCAGACCCCAGCCAGCTCAGGCCTGGCTGGTGCACCCTCAGTATAACCTCTCCTGGTGTCTGCTTGCTGATTTAGGCCATGAAATAATGAGACCCATCTTGTAAGTGTACCTTGGTGGTTAAGTGAATTAATTCATGTAATACTGAGCACTCATCTTGTTCTACTCTTTCTTCAGAATCGCTGTCCTCAGGTGAAGTACCTCCTGCTCTAAGCTCTCCTTAGCTCTCCATACTTACCACCCACTATTCCAGTGTGTCTGAGAATTTGTGTCTTTGGAAATCAAGCTTTTTACTTCCTGAGAGGCTTTGTGTTCTCTGATTTCACTCTTTGAGAGCTCATATCTCCTTCCTTTCTGTTTTCTTTCTCCTCTTAAATCTTCCCCCTCCCATTGCAGTTCAGGGGTAGTTAAGTGCCCTGAAGGCTGTTGGGTCCTCTCCCTCTTGTCACCACACCTCCATGAAGTGAAATGCAGTTTCTTTGTCTGCCTATAGTTTTCTGCCCTCCCTCTCTGCCAGAGGCCTCTTGGGCAGTGAGAAATGCACAGGTTAGAGGGGAGGATCCCATGATTTCTATCTTGTGGCGGAGCAGAGAACAGGTGTCTCTCTTCCACTCATGCCCTAGGTAGAAGCCCCTGCTCCCAGGAGCAGGGAGATCCCAGCCAATAGACCAGATTTTGCCCCCAGTGTTTGGAAGTCAATGAAGTCAGGAACTACCCATCAACCTGCTGGAGTGAACAGGCATGGCCCTTGCCCCAGAGGCCTCACAGGTGAGGCAGGCAGACCTTCTCCAACTTCCCTCCACCTTCCCTCTGCGCTCCCCACCTGCCCAAGCCTGTGCCTACAGCAAAGGGGACTTGCCAGGAGGTTGGCAGGAGAATGACTTAAGAGCTCCTGCTGCTGCCTTCTCCAGAAGCCCTTTGGCTCTTCTTTTCTGTTAAAAGATCTAAATGGTTACTGCTGCCACACAAGAAAACTATTGATTTTCTAAATGTTTGTCTGTACCTAGCCACTGTTACTACACTCTCCAGAATGACAGTTGTGTATTTTGTTTTTTCTAGACAATCATACTGTCCTCCCAATGGTAATCATCTTGTTTTCTCTATTCTCATGGTCATATTTTTTACTTCTATTTCACACCATATTGTTGGCCAGCATATTGGGAACAATTAGAATGCGAATGATAGCAAGCATCCTGGGCCCTTGGTTATCTGAGTGGGGATTCTTCACATGTATGAGGATGTCTGCTATTGTCTTAAGATAGATCACTCTTACTTTTTTCAGTAAGTATTATTCTTTGCCAAGTTTAAAAAGTCCTGAATGAATATTGTATTTTACTCAGATCCATAGAGATTAGCACTTTTAAAATTGTATCTATTGATTTGATTTATCATATTCATTGATTTCCCTGATATTAAACTGTACTCAAGTCTTAGAGAAATCTGTACCCTGCTATGATAAGCTGTGCTTTTAGTATATTTTAAATTAGATTTTCTAGTTCAGGCTTTAGGATCTTTACATGTGTCCATAAGTGAAGTTTATCAGTTGTTTTCCTTTTGTGTATTTTGGCATCAAAGTTACATTGACTTTTCCTCTTTTGCTTTATCCTGGAACAGTTTATATGACATGAGCAATATTATTTATCAACAACATGTAAAAACTAATGAAATTATTCCTATTTGAAAAGCTTTTCAGGTATTTTATTAGGATTGCTTTATAATTTCATAAATTTTATTCCATTTCTTTTCAATCTTTTCTTAAAGCAGTACTGACAAATTACCCTTTTTAATAAAAGCACTAGCTTCACACACGAAAGACTCCACCAAAAAACTGCTAGAACTGATAAATGAATTCAGGAAAGTTGCAGGATATGAATTCAACATACAGAAATCTGTTGCATTTCTTTTTAAAAAAATATTTTTAATTTTTTTTTTTTGAGAGAGAAAATGCATGAGTGGGGGTGAGGAGGGGAGGGACAGAGGGAGAGAGACACAAGAAGACTCTTCACTGAACAAGGAGCCTGACACGGGGCTCCATCCCAGGGTATTAAGATCATGACCTGATCTGGAGGTAGAAAACCGACTGAGCCACCCAGGTGCCCCAACATCTGTTGCATTTCTATACACCAATAATGAAAGAGAAATATAAGGAATCAATCTCACTTACACTTGCACAAAAAATTGTAAGAGACCTAGGAATAAACCAAACCAAAGATAGGAAAAAACCTGTACTCTGAAAACTATAAAGCACCGATGAAAGAAATTGAAGATGACACAAGAAAGGGAAAGACATCCCATGTCCATGGATTAGAAGAGCAAATATTAAGATGTCTATACTGTCCAAAGCAGTCTACACATCTAATGCAATCCCTATCAAAATACCCACAGCATTTTTCACAGAGCTAGAACATACAGTTCTAAAATCTGTATGGAACCACCAAGACTCTGAATAGACAAAGCGACTTTGAAAAAGAAAAGCAAAGATGGAGGTACCACAATTCAAGATTCTAAGTTATATTATAAAACCATAGTGATCAAAACAGTGTGGTACTGGTGCAAGAATAGACACATAAATCAATAGAACAGAATGAAAATCCCAGAAATAAACCCAAAACTATATGGTCAATTAATCTTCCACAAAGCAGAAAAGACTATCCAATGGAAAAAAGACAGTATCTTCAAAAAATGGTGTTGGAAAAAAAAAATGGTGTTGGGAGGTGCCTGGGTGGCTCAGTTGCTTAAGCCTCTGACTTTGGTTTTGGCTCAGGTCATGATCTCAGTGTTGTAAGATCAAGTCCCGAGTCAGACTCTGTGCTCAGAGAAGAGTCTCCTGGAGATTCTCTTCCTCTACCTCCCCCTGCCTCTCTCTCTCTCTCAGATAAATAAAACCTTTTTTTTTTTTAAACGTTGTTAGGGGATACCTGGGTGGCTCAGTGGTTGAGCATTTGCCTTTGGCTCAGGCCATGATCCTGGGGTCTGGGGACTGAGTCCCAAATCGAGCTCTCCACACAGAGCCTGCTTCTCCCTCTGCCTGTGTCTCTCTCATGAATAAATAAATAAAATCTTAAAAAAGATATTGTTAGGCAAACTGGACAGCAACACAGACATATGAGACTGGATCACTTTCTTATACCATACATAAAAATAATTCAAAATGGATAAAGACCCAAATGTGAGGCAGGAAACCATCAAAATCCTAGAAGAGAACACAGACAATAACTTCTTTGACATCAGCCTTAGCAACTTCTTTCTAGATAAGTCTCCTGAAGGAAGGGAAACAAAAGCAAAAATAAACTATTGGTACTTCATCAAAATAAAAAGCTTCTGCACAGTGAAGAAAACAACCAACAAAAGTAGAAGGCAATCTACAGAATGGGAGAAGATATTTATAAATGACATATCTGTAAATGACATTAGTATCCAAAATATACAAAGAACTTATACCCCAAAATGAATAATGCAACTAAAAATGGGCAGAAGACATGGACATTTTCTAAAGAAGACAGACAGATGGCCAACAGAGACATGATAAGATGTTCAACATCACTGATGCTCAGGGAAATGGAAATCTACAATGAGAGATCACATCCCACCTGTCAGAATGGCTAAAGTCAAGAACACAAGGAACAACAGGTATTGGTGAGGATGCAGAGAAAGGGGAACCCTCTTTCACTATTGGTGAGAATGCAAGCTGGTGTAGCCACTCTGGAAAACAGTATGGAGGTTCCTCAAAAATTTAAAAATAGAACTGCCCTATGATCCAGCAATTGCAGTACTAGATATTTACCCAAATAACACAAAAATACTAATTGAAAGGGGTACATGCACCCCTATGTTCATGGCAGCATTATCTACAATAGCCAAACTATGGAAACAGCCCTAGTGTCCATCAACTGATGAATGGATAAGGAAGCTGTGGGATACACACACATCTCTCTCTCTCTCTCTCTCTCTCTCTCTCACACACACACACACACACACACACATACACACACACAGGAATATTACTCAGTCATAAAAAGAATGAAGTCTTGCCATTTGCAATGAAATAGTTAGAGCTAGAGAGTATATGCTAAAAGAAGCCAGTCACTCAGAGAAAGACAAATACCATGTGATTTCACTCATGTGGAATTTAAGAAACAAAACAAATGAGCAAAGGGGAAAAGAGAGAAAGACAAACCAAGAAACAAACTCTTAAGTATAGAGCACAAACTGGTGGTTACCGGTGGGGAGGAGGGTTGGGAGATGGGTGAAATAGGTGATAGGGATTAAGGAGTGCACCTGTTGTGATGAGCACTGGATGTTGTATGGAAGTGTTGAATCACTGTATTGTACACCTGAAACTAATATTACACTATATGTTAACTGGAATTCAAATAAAAACAACAAAATGCTTTAAAAAGCACTAGTTTCAAAAAGTTTCTGTTAAAAATGTATTAGCTTTATAAAAAGAATTTCATAATTTTTATTTCTTCTATATTTTTTGCTAGATATCTTTTCTCGATTGTAATTTTATTTGAGTTTTTCTATATTTGATATACCAGTAATTTATATGTTTTATACAGAATTTGCTCTTTTCTTTTTTATATTTTGAGAGGTGTAGTGTTTGTTTGCTGCAGCATTCAGTGTATGGATGATGACTTAGTTATTGCAGCTGAATTGCTTAAATTATCATTTGGAAGCCAACATGGCCTAAGGCAAAGAGCAAATGTTGTGGAGTCAAGATCAACCAGGGTTCAAGCCTGGGTTTTTGTGACAATCAATGGAACAATCTTGTGTGGGTGACATTATCTGGACCTCCTTCATGCCTTCGTGATTGGGGACACCTATCTCTACCTTTCAGTGTTTTAAGAGAGAAATAAATGAGGCCCCTTAGCAATGTGCCTCACCTGCAGTTGGTAACAATTAATGGCAACTATTATTAAGTTTTGTCTACTTGATCTATTTCTTAACTGATGGAATATCAGATAGTCTTATCTCTCTTAGCTCAGGAAAATGTCTTGTTATGATACTGTTGAGTATTCTCATGCTTTTCTTTCTTATGAAATTCAAGTCTCCAATTTCTTTCATTTTTATCATTTTCTCTTTCATCATTTTATTTCTCTGTTATTTTTCTCTTTATTTAGAGTAAGTTAGGGCTGTTAGATTTTTCATACAGTTGTCTCTGCAATCTCACCCCCCATAATATATTTTCCAAATATCATGTTTGCCTACATAAAATGAATATACTAATATGCTACTTTTAAATAACACACAGAGGAGTGTACTAAGTAAAAAGTTCATACTATGCAGGTTTTGGCTTTCTCAGTACACAATGACCTTTCTTTTCTGCCCTTTCCAGTTTATGCACCCTGCTCTTTCTTATTTATCATACTGTATGTAGGCACTACTCCACTAATATATTTTATTTTATTTTATTTTATTTGTCCACTAATATATTTTAGACTTTATAACACATACCCCCAAAACCAGAAGTTAAAAAGAAAGAATACAAATATATATGGATGAAGCATGTAATATTTTTTCTGACCCCACAGATGTTCTTGAACATCCTTTGCTTTCCTCTCACATTGGAGACCACTGTCCTAGATCATATCAAATTTCTCTTCTTTTTATTTCTGAAAAATTTCCTTTTTCATAGCAGATGCACATTAGTGGTTCCTTGTCTCTCTTCCCAGCTGAACAAATTTCTAGATGGTGTTGTCTTCCAAGTTCATACACTTGACTTTCTTACTTTGCTATGGTCAATTGATAGTTCCCATTCGAATGTAAAGTGTAAATAAAAGCATCTTTTTCTATTTTCATGTTCCTGTATTATATAGTATATGTAAAAACTTTTTGCTTAGTGTTCAGCTCCCATGGGAAATGGGCTTTCCAGATGCTGAGATGCTGGGTTGCTGGAGGCAGGCACACTGCTCTGCGTTGTCTGGGCCTCAGTTCTGCTTTTACCAATGAAGTGATGATGGGATGGTTCAGGAACTAGGAGCCGGGTGGCTCAGTGGGTTAAGCATCCGCCTTCAGCTTAGGTCATGATCTCAGGGTCCTGGGACTGAGCCTGGCATCAGGCTCCCCACTCAGTGGGGAGTCCACTTCTCCCTCTCCGTTTGCTCCTCCCCCTCCTCATTCTCTCTCTCTCTCTCTCAAATAAATAAAAAAATATTTTAAAAAAAGGAACTAGGAGAGCTTGATGGATATGAAATTCCATGGATAGAAGTAGTGAATCAAGAGACAGTGCTAGTCCTGTCAAAATAATGGCTGAGCCATGGTGCTGCACAGAGTTAAAGCATATCAGATTGAGGAAGGCCCTACCTATGTCACCAGCAGATGTAATATCTATGTTAGGAACTCTGAACCATAAGAAGCCAGCATCTTTTCCTACTCAAGGTGGAACGTTGAGTTTGATAAATTTCTGTGGCTTTGGCTCACTGACTCAAGAACTTAGAATGAAGGTGGAGATGAGTGCAGAAAGGGGCTAACAGCTCCACATCACTTGCCATCAGGGAAATACAAATCAAAACCACAATGAGATACCACCTCACACCAGTGAGAATGGGGAAAATAACAAGACAGGAAACAACAAATGTTGGAGAGGATGTGGAGAAAGAGGAACCCTCTTGGTGGGAATGTGAACTGGTGCAGCCACTCTGAAAAACTGTGTGGAGGTTCCTCAAAGCGTTAAAAATAGAGCTACCCTATGACCCAGCAATTGCTCTACTGGGAATTTACCCCAAAGATACAGATGCAGTGAAACAGCAGGACACCTGCACCCCAATGTTCATAGCAGCAATGTCCACAACAGCCATACTGTGGAAGGAGCCTCGGTGTCCATCGAAAGATGAATGGATAAAGAAGATGTGGTCTATGTATACAAGGGAATATTCCTCAGCCATCAGAAAGGACAAATGCCCACCATTAGCTTCAACGTGGTTGGAACTGGAGGGTATTATGCTGAGTGAAGTAAGTCAATCGGAGAAGGACAAACAGTGTATGGGCTCATTCATACGGGGAATTTAAGACATAGTGAAAGAGATTATAGGGGAAAGGAGGGGAATTGAGTGGGAAAAATTAGAGAGGGAGACAAACCATGAGAGGCTTCTGACTCTGGGAAACAAACAAAGGGTTGCAGAAGGGGAGGTTGGGGGGGGGATGGGGTAAGTGGGTGACAGGCACCAAGGAAGGCCCTTGAGAGGATGAGCACTGGGTGTTAATATGATATGTTGTCAAATTGAATTTAAATAAAATATTTAAAAAATAATATGATTTTAAGTAAAATAAAAAAGAATGGGGCTAACACAGTGGGCTATCCTTAAAAAGTCATGCTTGCAAGGTTAACCCTTGGGTAGCATCTGGGAAATTGGTTTTGGGGAGGTATTCCTTCATACCTAGAATGGATCAAGAGTGGCTCACTGTGCCCAAACTCTTTGTATATACAATAGAGTTGATGCCAAACATCTGCTTTCCTTCTGGGAATCTTGAATTTTAGTACACGCCAGGCACAGAGCCTACATGACCAGCCCCTGGTAAAAACCCTGAACCTGGGACTCTAAGGAGCTTTCCCATTAGACAGGATTTCACACATGTTGCCACTACTGAATGCTGGGGGAGTTAATAAGGATGTCCTGTTGACTTCACTGGGAGAGGATTCTGGAAGCTTGTTCCTGGTTTCCTCCAGACCTCACCCCATGCATCTTTCCTTCCTGATGATTGTGCTTTATATTCTGTTGGCAGTAATAAATCATAGTCACCAGTAGAACTATATGTTGTTCTCAGAGTCCTCTTAGCAAGCCATTGAACTTGGGGGTGGGTCTTGAGATCTCCAGTAATCTCCTCTTCCCAGCAGGTTGCTGCTCCTGAGCCCCTTCTATGTAAGAATTCAGATGCTGTTGTTGGGGTCAGGGCACAGGTTTTTCCACCACCACCCCCAGGTCCAGTAATCAGCCACACGATGTCCCTTTCTCAGCAGTCACCCTAGATGGCCCTCTGTGGCATTTCACGTCACTGGAGACTAACTACCTGCCCATTATTGAACACACCCCTTGATTTCCAGATCCTCCCTCTCTCTTGGTTCTACTTTCTGGCTCTTCCTTCCCAGTTCCCTTATCCTCCTCCCTCTTATGTAGAGATACAAAAAAGGTACTCTTCTGTTTCTGTTTTAAGTCCCTAAACACAGAAGCAGTACAGTAAGTGGCAAGTTTCCCAGGAGCCCACTGTTCTTCGTGTATTAGCCCAGGCTCCTAGAACAAAATATCACAGACGGGGGGCTTAAAGAACAGAAGCTTATTTCTCTTTCTTCTCAGATGATAGAGATCAAGGTGCCTGGCAGGGTGGGTTTCTGGCAGGAACCCTGTCCTCGCCTTGTAGATGGCTGCCTTCCTGTTGGGTCTTCACATGGCCCTTCCCCTGTGCATGTTCTCCTGGCACCTCTTCCTCTTCCTCTTCTCTCTCTCTCTCTCTTTTTTTTTTTTTTTAAGATTTTTTATTTATTCATGAGAGACACAGAGAGAGGCAGAGACACAGGCAGAAGGAGAAGCGGGCTCCCTGCAGGGACCAGGACCCCATGATCCTGGGCCAAAGGCAGATGTACAACCACTGAGCCACCCAGGTGCCCTCCTCTTCCTCTTCTTGTAAGGATATTAGTCCCATTGGATTAGAGCCCACCTTTATGCCTCATTTAACCTTAGTTACTTCCTTAAAGGCCCTATCTCCAAATGCAGTCCTATTGGGGGTTAGGGTTGCAATGTATGAGTTTTGGGGGGATACAGTTCAGTCCCTAAAACTTTATAAGAGGTTGAGTTTGAAGCATTAGGCAAAAGAATTTCATTATTTCATTGGAGAGAGTTGATGGTGGGCTCTGGGCTTTCTGTAACCTTCTTAGAGTGGGAAGAAGGTTTGATCTAAAGATCTAAAGTTTGATCTAAAGATGTTTCCAAAGAGCCATTTATAGAGCTTGACCTGTGTTTACTGGATTTTAAAGAATGTAGGGGCTGGTGTTTGCACCACATATGAAACACCTACAGGCCTGGGCTGGAGCTGGAGCTGCCGTCTGATTTGGGTAGCCAAGCAGAGACAGCCAGGCTGCATTGGGAATAGTGCCTAACATAGGGGCAAAGAAGCAGTCAGTTTTGGGTTGCCTTGAGGACCATCTACAGGGCCAATAGCATTCCAGTGGAAGGAGAGACCACCAGAAGGTGAGGGGTCTCATAACCAGCCAAAGGGGAGGGAAAGCTAAACCGCTTGGAGGAATTGTAGCTTGATGTGCCTCTTTCCCTTACGCCTCCATCTTGGCCATTTCCAATCCAGGGGAGGCCAGAAACCACAGCTGGACACTGGGGAAGGAGGTGGACCTAGGAAAGACTGAAGAAACAAACCTATTCCTCTTCCCTGTCGCACAGCCTAGCCTGGGTCAGGCCCCAGTCCAAGGAGGGAGGAAGATGTTTTCTACTAAGGGAGGTCTGGAGTTCTGGATTGGTAGCCTGGACTGGACCTCTGATTCCTTAGAGCCAATATCAAATCTACAGGACCAGCCCAGTGCTTGCCCCAAAGCCAGGAGGCAGCTGTAAGACAGGAAGCCGTGAACAGGGAATTATGAGAAAGGAAAGTGATTTCTGCTTGTATCCTGTGGAGTCCAGAACATCCAAGACACCAGCTTCATGGGCGCTTCTGAGGCCCTTCGTGGTCTTCCCTTCTCTCCTTCTCCCTCTGCTCTTGATAAATTCATACAGACCCATACTAGAGATGGAATTTCTTGTCTCATTGTTTATTTTTTTGAGTAGGTTCAAAAATCAAAAAGTATAAGAAAATATACAGTGAGATGTTGTTCTGTTCTTGTGCCTTGCCTACCCAGACTTACCTGTGCAGAGACCAGTAACCGTTATTAGTTTGGGAGGTGGGGCATTTCAGGTATTTTTATGAAAATATTTATCCAAATAGGAAAATATACTCTCCTTGATCCCCTTTTTAATTCAGATCGTAGCATCCATACTGTAATGGTTCTGCACCTTGCTTTTTTTCATTTGAGAATCTATCTTGAAGATCTTAGCAATCTTTCCATAGATCTTGAAGACTTCTATTTAAAAAAAAATGTTAAAGATCTATTTATTTACTTTAGAGAAAGATGAGAGCAAGCACCTGTGGAAAGAGCAGAGGGAGAGGGAGAGAGAATTTCAAGCCAACCCTGTCTTGAGTGTGGAGCCTGATGCCGGGCTTGATCTCATGTCCCTGAGATCACGACCTGAGCCCAAAGCAAGAGTCAGATGCCCAACCGACTGCATCACTCAGATGCCCCAGATCCTGAACACTTTTAGATCTATGTTTGTAGCTTTTAGGCACTCATCTTCCAACTTGCCAGCACCTCAAAATCAGCATTTCCCAAAGACCTGCTCTCCCTGATTTTTTCATTTTTCCTAATTAGCCCCCCAGTCTGCCCATTATCCCAGACTCAAACTTCAAGGTCACTGTTGCCTCTTCCCTGCCTGTCCTTCCAAGTCTTGTTGGTTGCACCAGAAATGTCCTTCCCCTGGATCCAGTGTTCTCCACACCCCCCTTTCTACCCTGGCCCAGCCTTCTTCTACCGTCTTACGGAATGCCCTTTCCTAAGCCACCGCTGCCCCTTCCAGACAGCTCCATTACCACTGATTGCCCCTTTCAGCTTCTTAGAATCCTTCTCCCCCTTTTAAGGTTCACTTTAGGCTCACTGCCAAGCCCTTGAGAATTTCTTAACTCGAGCCTTTGCTCCTGTGCTGGTCCTGTCTTGGTACATCACTTTGAAATCAGTCAAAGTCAGTCACTTGATTTTGTCCTGGGGTAACAGACTGCAAGCTCCTGGAAGGTAAGCTTGTGCCTTATTGGTCTGTCTGTTGCCCCATAAGATACGGCCCACTCACCTGGTCATTTACAGGTGTGCTTTTGGAATGTAGTTGATTGATTGGATTTGAGTCTCAGAAGTTTTTGTCCTTCTCCTAACCTGTCTCCTTTTCCTGTATATTCCTTTCCTTCTTGACAGTGATTTTTTATTATTGTTTCACGTCATTGTGAATGTTTCAGCTGGTTGGTCCTAATGAATGCTGTGTAGTCCTGGTCCTCCCACAGCGTCCTGCCCTAGTTCAAGTGCTTTAGTGTGATTTACATGGCAGTGGGAGCAACAGGACGGTCCTTAGCAGGTTAGCTTCCTGCACTCCTTCCTAAGTGGATCATGGGATTTGGCAGCTTAAGGAGGGAAGGATGAGGCCTGGTAGGAGTGAATGCCACTCTCTCCTGCTACAATCACTTGCTTGCTTGAGATTTGTAAACAACCACATGGAGTTTTGCATTCAGGGTCTGTCACATTCCATGAAATGGGGTGGGTCTGGGAAGCTGCCCACCTTTGTCTCTGGGGCATGAGAATCCAGAATGGCCGTCAGGTACCATGTTAGGCCTGGGCAGGCCTCACTTATTAGAGCAATTCTTTTTAGTGGAAGAGGTTTCAGATGCCTGCAGAGTTGTATGTGAGAGGCTTGGGTCCCCTGGGAATTGACTGTCCAAGGAGAATCACCAAAGACCCTGCCTGCAGGCAGAATGGCAATTTGGGGGAAAAACGGCCTTTAGGCAATGGTCGTTTATATTAAAGCCCCTGAAGGCCATCTCACCCAATTTCCCACTAAATTCCTTCCTAAGTGGCAAGATAGGAAGACATATTAAACTCTCAAAGTTTGCAGACACATACAAGCCTGTGCTGGGACTAACGCCAGCATCTTATGCACAGGGGAGCTGGTACACCGGGGAGGCCGGCCTCAGAGGTCCAGAGCTGAGTCCCCTTGCTGGCACACACGAGCTGTGTAGCCATGATGTAGTTACTTTTAACCCCTTCCCACTTCCGTTGTCTCTCGGATACAGTGTGCTAGAGGAGAATCTGTTCCTATTGCTGGGGTAGAATCAGATAAGATGATAAATGCAAAGCTCTGAGCTCAGGGTCTGGCATTTAGCATGTGTTAAATAAATCCTTCCGATTACTTATTAAGATTCTTCTAAATGATTAAGAAAGGCCTCTAGTGGTTGACCTGAGGCCCAACAGGTAGACCAGAGGGAGCAATTTATATTTCACTTTGCCTCTATGTCCCAGGCAGCCATTGCACTCCCCTGCCAGGTAATGCTGGGGTCCAGAGAAAGAGTATTCCAGACAGAGCCCATCTGTGACCCTACTTCACCAGAGGCCCAGGTGTCTGCCCACAGTTTGTCCAAGTGTAGACACAGTGGAATCCCAGTTCTGTTCCCCATGTGAGTTTCTGCAGGCTACTAAACCTCTCTGTGCCACAGTTTTCCCACCTGTAAAATGGGCCACTGGAAGGCTTCCATGAACTGGCATATGGGTGTCTCTGTAAGCAATGCCCACCACAGCGTGAGTGCTCAGTAAAAGGTAGATAGTTTGATCATCATCAGACTTTCCAGACCTGCTTCTACCTGGAATGGTTTTCGTGTAAGGGACTTAATGTAAAACCTCCCTTTGAGGTTCTGTCTGTCTCACTTCTGGGATGGATGGAGTCAGGGGGAGGGGACATGAAGACACCCTTCTGGGAGCAGTGTAGATAGCTCATGAGATGTTCCCAGTTCTGTTTGGCCATTAAACTAGGATCTGTTGAAGAGAGCTTTTTATTTTTCTAGTCTAAATCTGAATAGAACCTTGTGCTACTGGTTGGACTGGGGTTGAGCTGTGCATTGGGGTGAGGAGTCTTCATTTATAGCAGGTCTTCAGAGAATGTTCTCTGTACACACACACTCAGGAGCTGGAGCTGAGCACATCCTAAGAGAGGTGTGGGGTCCCACCTAGACTATTTCTGCAACTGTGGGCCTGCGGGAATCTCCCTTTGCTCCATAACAGTAAAAAAAAAAAAAAAAAAAAAAAAAAGGCAGGGGGCTCATATTTTGATCCCCAAAAATCTGAGGTTCCACATGTCCTTTATTAAATAGCACAAAGCAAATTCTCCCACAAACTGGACCTCCTCTAAGTCACAGAAAGTCTGTGCCAAACCACCTGTCCTCCTGCACTGCAATTGGCATTGCCCGTGGGACCCTGAGCTCTCCTTCCCCAGAATTTTCTCTCTGGCCAAGGGTTGGAGTAGTGAATGGGCTGCTCCCCTCATGGGGTCCATCATTTCTGCTTGTCAGCTTTGGGTGTGGTGTTCTCAGCCAAGGGCACCATCTGTGAACACTCCCTGGTGACTTAGACAGCAGCTGCACTTAGACCCTTGAAATACACCAGTTCTACACCGCTGCACTCCCATCACTCTAGGGGGAGCTTTCAGAGAGGGGAGTGATCTCCCTCCTCCTATCCGGAAGGTGGACTGTCCAAAGACAGTAGCCCTATTCTCCTGGCTCTGAGAATCAGGTGCTCTGCTACCTTCTATGGACCACCCCTATTAGACTCCAGGTGAGAGACAGCAGTACTCCCTGCACCAGGGCCAAGAGCTTGAGTGACACAGCTTGGTGGATATATTTTAGTTAAGGTCTCATTAGGGCTTCCTAAATAGTGATCCATGCCCTTGAGCTTCCCAGCCTTTGTGAACTGTTAGATGTTGCCATGGGTGACAGACATTTGGAACGATGCTCACTGCTTACAGAACACCATTCCAGAGGGAGGGCTGGGGAAGGAGATTTATAGTCCTTGGGCCATCTTCTTGTCCAGTGTCTCTGGACCTCTCTCTTCTTCCTCTTCTCCTCCATGTCCCTCTCCTTCTTTTGCAGAGCCACCCCACCACCAGGAGCATTTGTTTCCCTAGTTGCCTTATCCCGTGAAATTTTAATAGTGCAGATATGTTGTATATCTGTTTATGTACTGTGGCCCAAGGAGGGCCACAAACCATTGTAATATCAAGATTGTTTGTCTCCTAGGAATCCATTTTCACCTCATCAAGGGTGATAACTATTTCTCTAGAGAATGCATATTCTAGTCTGAGACCTTCGGGCCATCTAGCCCTGAATGAGCGGGGGCGATTTGGGGTGAGCAGAGGGTCAATACAAGTGTTTAACGAGCGTGCTCTATCTGAAACTTGGAGCTACATAGAGCTAGCTCAGTGTGAATGCCAGGAACGGTGGGCTTTTCTTTTCCTACAGCTTCCAATTTCCTGCTTTCACAAATACTGGATGACTATTTTGGGGCAAATGTATCAGTCTGCATTTAAGAGAGTTTCTTTGCCTTGTATTTTTGGTAAAAAAAAAAGTAGTTATAGGTCAAAAGGCATCAGAATGTTACAGCATCTTAAATTACTGTCAATCGGTATCCGGGAGGAGTGGACCAAGAAGGCATAAGAGAGCCTATCTCCTCTCTGTATCTCCACCAACACTGGGCAGTATTCTTTCTAGAAGTATTGGCTAATTTGAGAGGCAAAATGGTACCTCAGTGATGCTTGATTAGCTTCTCATGATGGCCAGAGAGGGTGGAATTAATTAATTAATTACTAATTAATTAATATCTCAAAGGTGGAATTGAATTAGTTAATTTCGAGGGTGGAATTTTAGATGCCTCTATCCTGTTGAATAGTGAGAGGAAAACCAGTGTCCTCCAGTAGCCCAGTGACTGCCCCATCCATTTGCTGCTAAATTTTCCTTTCCTACTGACTTGTCACTCCTCTCCTACCCCTTTGGATTTTTTTTTTTTAATCTACACTGCAGTGTGTTTCTGGACTTCTTTTTCTGAATTATTGGCATCTTGATGATGACATCTGCTCAGCTTTTTGAAACAGGTTTTGAATGAGAGCTCTTTGAAGGTAGTTGCACTCTGGGAGTGGATTGATGTGTGCACACTTTGGCAAACTCATGTGTAGACACCTGGGCCATCTGCACCAGTTGGGCTAACATGTGGTGAGCTCTTGGGGGAGACGCCCTTTTGAGCAGTTCTAAGGGTGCAGAATGCCACACTGATGAGTCACCGAGGCTCAGGCAGGACCTTGAAGGTCTGTTTTTATCTAAGTTGGCTCAAGTTCACCGTACTGGTCAATATCATGAAAGATGTGGAACTGCGCAAAGGAAAAACAAGCCAGAGATATCATTCATTCATTGCATGAGTACATACAAAGTGCTTGCCATCATGTGGAATATACAAAGAAGTTTCAAACTGGGTCCCTGACCTTGCAGAACTTACAAAGCAGGTGGGAAATAGGTACACAGATCAGTGACTGAGATACAGGCTGATAAGTTCTAGGACAGAGGCACATGAAGGTAGATGGAGAACAACTCTGTCTAGTGAGATGAGGGTCAGAAAGAAAAATAAAAAGAGAACATTATATTTAAGTTCCATCTTAGAGAATGAGATGACGTTCATTAGGCAGACAAGTCGGGGAAGGCATCCTGGATGGAAGGAACAGCATGTACCAGAGGCATGAAGTTCTGAAAAAAGTATGGCATTTTGTGCAGAGGTGGGGAGTAAAAGGCAGCGAAAGGGGTTTGAACACCATCCTGAAGCGATTTCCTTATTTTGATCAAAGATGCCATTGATGTTTATAAAGCGCGATCAGTTATGCTTTGGGGGGAATAAACTACTGTATGGGAGACAGAGTGGAGGTGAGAGTGTGAGAGCAGATAGCCACTCCACTGGTAAGGTTGTAATTTTAATTCGGTGCATTGATTCTTGCAGACATTTTCCCACCATGATGGTGATTGAATTAACAAGGAAGAAAGAGCAAGCGCAGGCTTGGAAGAGGTGAAAGATGTGATGTCTCAGTTTATGTGTGGGTGACAAGGATGAGGAGGTGTGGATGAAGCTGCAATTTCTATGAAATTTACAGCTGGGCCAATTGAGGCCGGACGGTACAGCAGGTGTGAGGGTGGCCACTTGAGTGAGCGGTGCTGGTCGGGCACGGAGGTATAGACCTACTGGCAAATAGTTAGGCATATGTGTTACTGAATGTACCAATATTGCCAGTTTTTTGTTCTCCCCCTTGGTATTTTAAGAATGTTGGACAATTTTCAGTAAAGCTGCCAGCTCTTCATTGGTTGAGGTCACGCCAAGGGGAAAAGCGTGATGGTGTTTATTTCATTGGGCGCAGTAGGTCAATTTCAACAACATTTCAACTCACATTTATATTTTCTCCTTCCAGGGGATGGCCAGGTGGACTTTGATGAATTCATGACAATTCTTGGGCCCAAACTGGTGTCTTCAGAAGGTCGCGATGGTTTTCTTGGAAATACAATAGATAGCATATTCTGGCAGGTGAGTATGAATTTTTAAAAAAATCAGATTTGACAGTAAACATGTGCCTGAGACTAACTTTTGACTCTGAATTGTTGAGCTTCTGTTCAGCGTGTGAAGATCTCTTCTGAGCTAGGGTGACATATGTTCCTAGAACTGGATGTGGAAGTAGAGGTCCACACTAGATCCTCTGAACAAAGTATCAAAACTATACTCATTTAAAGTTAGGCTGAGCTAACTATCTCCCTATATAACCAGAAACAGTTATCCATTTGGGAGGAAATATACTCCACTTCTGATACACAGAAGTTTTTTTCCTGGGGGCACTTAGAAAGTACACTGTTGGGACTGCCTGAGCCCAGTTCTATCCCTGGTTCCAAGATATCCTTGTTGAGAGGAAGGCCAGGTTGCCTCATGTGTTTAGATCCTATCAATATCCTTTTTCTTAATAGGACAGAATAGTTTTATCTAAGAGTTTGTGTTAGATGCCTCTCAATTTGTTCCTATTTCTATCTCGTAAGATCTCTTAAGACATTTCAAATATTTACACTCAAATTGTTAAGGTGCTACAAATCATTTTGATATTCATTCTTTAGTCTTAATAGGTGACTATCAGTTCATGATTATGGAATTTGGGCAATGGGTTGTGAACCACTATTTTTAAAATTTGAGTGAAATAATTTGTCAAGTTAAATTGAATTGTTGGTTATACATGTAAAGCATCACTCCAGTACAGTGCAGTTTTTTAAATTTTTTGATGTGTTTTTTTTTTCTTAACCAAAGATAATTCTCTAATCTAGGTAAACATTACAGTTGACATGTATCTCTAGTCTTATTCTGCTACCTATCTTGCATGTAACCAACAAGCACTTGGTAAGAACACATTACATGCCTTATAGTCTATCACTGGGTGTTTCACAAAAGACATTGAAAACATAATCTTGGCTATTTAAGTTTGGCTGGGGAAACACTTTTAAGAGAGAAAAAACAGAAGAGATTCTTGGTGTGATGGTTACCAGACTAATCTCTTGAAGCCTGGGACTTCATGGTTAGCATCCTCAGCACCTCACACATAATATACACTAGACTCTCAATAACTATTTTTTGAATAGAATGAATAGCAGTTCCATAAGGGAGACAAATGTGGTCTTGAGGGGTCAGATAAGACTTCAGGAAATGGGAACACTTGCTTCAAACTTTGAGATATGGCAGGGAGTGATGAAGAAATAAAAAAGGAGTTCCAGGCTTGTCACGATAGGTTTGAATAGAGTGGAGACCATAAGCACAGGGTAATCATTGACCATGATGAAGGTTTAGTCTGCCAGGCTTTGCTGGCAGAAAGGTTTTAGGACATGAGCAAAGAGAAGACTTGAGATGATCCCAAGGTCCCTGAATGGCAGGGGTAGGGTCATGGAAAAAAGAAGTCTTTGTGTGGATTTGAATTCTAAGTTGGCCATGTTGACTGTAAGATGAGGGTCCAAAAACTAAGAGAGGGAGGCAAGTCCATGGCTAGATGCATGCAGGGATGGACCACAGATGAGAGCCCAGGGCTGGAAATCCGGATTTATTATCCATCAGAGCTGGTGCATGAAATCATAGGCAAGGATGAGCTCACCAAGAAAAGCTGCATAAATGAAGATGAACAGAGAGGCAGGACCTGGCTCTGGAGGACATCCAGGGGCAGGGGAGAGTGACACACTAGAATGTGTCCTGAAACTGCCTCCCCAAACTGTGGTTATGATCGGCCCTGCCCTTCCCCAGAGAAGGACTTCCGTGGTTCTACTTGCCATGTGACGAGAATATTTCACTGCTTATGTAACCCTTCAGGTGTGACTCAATACTTGGAAGGACATACAGGTAGGGGCCTTTGGCAGAAAGGAAAAATGAACCCACAGTTAAGAAGATGGGGAAACATTGTTTCTCACCAAGCTGTGTTCCAGCCCAAACAGATCCACTCTGGATAAACATTTGGGAGCTCTTTCTCTGCCTGATTTATTTCGTCTCGCTTGTGCTTTATTTCCCACTCTCAGTGCTCTTTCTACCCTTTGCCTCTGCCTTCATGGCCCCCTGTAGTCTGGAATAATGCTACCTGCCTTCTGGGCTCTGAGCATTCTTCCTGGCCCTGGAGGCCAAGGAGCTCTAGGTACTTAACCTCCACCTTAAGTAGAAGCCTCGTATATCTTCCAGATGCTTCATAGTAGAACATCTACACAGCAAGGAGATATTTCTCCCTATATCTTGACTGCCTCTACCATAATTCGGACATGCTATTATGTCCACGAAGTCTCTGTTTTTGCCTTATTAGAGACCCTCTTCCTCACCTGGGGAGACAAACAGGATGGGGAAAAGCAAATAAAGGGGGAAAATGCCATTCTGAAATATTTAAATGAATGCAGGGACACAAGGCTTCCATGGCAGTGGTTTGTCCTGCTGGTCCTCATGCAGCTCAGAATTTTATGACTAGCAAAGGAGAACAGAGACATCTATCAATTCTCAGTAGTCAGCTGTACCCTCCCACGCTGCATCCCCACCCCCACCCCCGGTCTATTCCGAGACAGCATGAATAAATTGTACTTAAAACGTCCAGAGCATCCGGTTCTTCCTGGAAAAAAAGTTCACATTCCCAGTGCTTGAGTGATTTTTTCAGGTTTAAAAGAAGGCTCTGTGTGTGTGCGTGAATGTTCGTATATGCATGCGTATGTGTGTGTGTTTCCTTTGTTACAGTGGTTGAAGATTTATAGAAGAAAAGTCGCGGAATGAGGTCTTTCTGCCTCTGAACAGACAGGGGCATATTGATACCGGGAGGTACTGACACTCCAGCGGGAGGAGATGGTTTACTTAAGACACTCTGATGAGGCTGCTCACCAGGGACAAATTCAGTTTCTTGTAGATACAGATAGGATGTTATACTTAGCAGGGCACGTGAGTGACCTATTTGCTGCAAAATATATTCGCTGTAGCTTGTGATGTAGAACAACAATAAAGATGTATGATATCATGGTTCCTGTGGGTCACGAATCGGAAAGCAGCCAGGTGAGTGGTCCTTGCTCGGCGTCATGAGGTTGCAGTTAAGATGCTGGCTGGGGCAGTGGTCATTTGAAGGCTTGACTTGGGGCTAGAGGAAGTGCTTCAAGGTAGCTCACCCATGTGGCTGGCAAGGTGACGAGGGCTGTTGGCAGGAGGCCTCAGGTCCTTGCCACATGGATCCCCCAGCCCCTGCAGTGTTGCTTGAGTATCTTTATGATGTGGCAGCTGGCTTCCCTCTGAACAAATGATGCAAGAGAGCACAAGACAGAAGCTATGGTGTCATTTCTGGCCTCCCCTTGTAAGTCAAACCCCATCATTTCTGGAATACCCTCTTGGGTACGTAGCCCATCCCCATTCGGTGGGGGAGAGGAACACCTCCTGGTGAATACCCAGAGGCAGCTGTCGTCAGGACCCATTTTGGAGACTGGCTTCAGCTTCTGGCCCGACGTTGGCCCCACTGCCTTGGCTTTCCCCAGCCTTTGGTTCCTTCTAACCTCAGAGGAAAACTGACTGTGGCTGTTTTCTGTGTTCTCAGAAGTGATCCTAGAAGGCACTAGGCTCCTCTTGCTAATTATTTTTTTTTATTTGTAAAGATTTTATTTATTTATTCACAATAGACACAGGGAGAGGCAGAGACACAGGCAGAGGGAGAAGCAGGCTCCCTGTGGGGAGCCCAATGCGGGACTCGATCCTAGGACCCCGGGATCACGCCCCGAGCCAAAGGCAGAGGCTCCACTGCTGAGCCCCCAGGTGCCCCTCCTCTTGCTAATTAAATCATCCTCCTGTGCTCCCTCCTCACCTGCGTTATAGCCCACAGTGCCAAGAGGAAAATAAAAGCAACTGGGATCTGCAACAATAGCTATTCATCCGTTGGTACTTATCCCGAAAGTCAGGAGCCCCTGGCTCTTTGCAGGAAATTGGTATCAGTGAAGGTGGGGTGGAATTGGCTACTAACGCAGCCTCCTTCCTGAGGAGGAGGGTCTGAGGGCCATACCCCAGGGTCTCTGCCCTCCCAGGGTACGAAGCCCTCTGGGGTGAGGTTCCCAGATTTCTTGGCAGCCAGTTCAGAGCCTCTCCCTTATGTGGCAGGTAATAACTGCTGGAAATTTTTATTATATTCTTGCCCTTTGTTCATCAGGTTTCTGTGTGTTTGCCACTACTGCAAGTGACATTCTTGGGAAGGAAATGCGAAAGGGCGTTTGAAGTCAGCCTTAGGACTTGGTGTGTGTTGACCATGGAGAGGAGGAAATGGAAGGGCTGAAGGGGGCTAGGGCTCAGGATGGGATGGTTTTCATGTTCAGTGCTTTGGGTTGATTGCACCTGCAGGGAAGTGGGGTCCTCAGAGTCTCTACTGTTCTGCCATTCATTGGTGCTCCACACCCTGACTCCACTTGCACCCAAGAAGGGGGGTCCTTAATACAGGAGATGGCCCTGCTGGGAGGGGACAGAGCCCAGTTTCTGCATCACAGGCTTACCTGAGTCACCACAGCAACCCTTTGTCTGCCTTGTCTTCCCCGGGGCCTCCAGCACCGTGCAGCACTGTTCTGCAGCAGGTTTGCAGATAGCACGCAATAGAGAGGATCATGGCGAGGATCATGGCAGATGGAACAGCTCTTACAGCCCAGGGGTCCAGCCAACATTTCTGTCAGACTCTTCTCCCTCTGAAGAAAGAGAGATGAGTCCCGTATTGGCTGGGAGAGCTGAGATTTGTTTGTCTTACTGGAAGGTGTAGGTGAAACACCTAAGGCTCCTTTGCTACCGATTTTTATCGTATCACAACCAAACCTGATGCATTAAGACCTCATGAGTTTAGACTTTCTGTCTTAAGGAATAAAACACATAAGTATCTAAGCAAACGAATCAGTTCACTGGATGCTGCGGGGTGCATGGGAGTGCATCCGAGGCTAGAGGTCAAGAAACAGGAAACTCACATGGGCTCCCTGGTTTTTGTGCATGCTCCTGAGTATTGGCTGAATGTCCTGAGCCTTGCTTGCCTATGCATGTGCAAGCTGGTCACCGTCATAGCTCGTTTATCTCACAGCTATGTGCAATATCCAAGACACTGAATTATCCTCACATAAAAATGTGTGGGACACCCACCCCCGGATTTGGTCCACATCAAGGCCTGCCATGCTGACTTCTCCCAACTGCAGGCCTGCTCGGCTTCATTTCCAGCTGTCCACTCCTCCCCATCTGGTGGGAGAATACACAGCAGATGTAGTCAGATCCCTACAGCTGCTCCCCAGGAATCTCTCCAGGCTTGGCCTCTGTCCCTCCATCCCAGACCCTTGCTCTGGTCTCATGTCTTCCATGGCATTCCATTTCTACTATGGTCCAACTCCTGATTGCTGACCTGTGCTCTGATCCAAAGGCCACTCCTTACTGGCCTGGGGCCCAGGGTTTTTGCTTAGGCCATGTATGTGCTGGTCCCAGGGATACAGCTGAGACGAGCAGGGCACTGTGCTTAAAATTCTTGACTCATGGGCAATTGAAAGCACTTGATGTTCCATGCTCGTGACATATGAAAGGAGCACTACACAAAGCTACATTATGATCCGGATCTGTTATGCATAAAAGTACGGGAAAAAAGTATATCAAAATGTTAACAGTGATCTGTCATGTGTGGTAGGATGATGAGCGATCCCATCTTTCTGTATTTTCCAAAATCTCGACAGCGGGCATGAGTTAATTCTAACATCAGAGAAAGAAAATTAAAGGAAAGAAAATGAAATTCCTAGCAAGTCAAGACCCTATTAAATATCTATAATTCAGGGGTATCTGGGTGGCTGACTGTTTGAGCATCTGCCTTTAGCTCAGGTCATGACCCCGGGGTCCTGGGATCAAGTCCCACATCGAGCTCCCTGCATCGAGCCTACTTCTCCCTCTGCCTCTGTCCTTGCCTCTCTGTGTCTCTCATGAATAGATAAATAAAATATTTTAAAAATATATCTATAATTTTTTCATCTGTAAAACTGGAGATTACCTGGCCCATGAGGCTGACTGTTGGTAAAACTTGCAGGGCAAGCAAGCAAACAAATAAACAACAACAACAACAACAACAACAAAACAGAAGAAATCATAGTCCATCATGTAAGGTATTTGTTGCAGGGGGCCAAGGCCTAGAAAACACTGAGATCTTCACTGTCTTAACATTAAGAATAAATTGCATTGCAGGAGGCTGAGTCTCTCTTCACATCAAATCTGGCACCAACAGGATCTTTCTCCCCCCAGTATTTTGTCAATGTGCCACTCTATCAGTTTTGGATCTAAAAACTGCTGCTCCCTAGATCTTAATCATTGAACAGAACCTAAATAGCTTTCAGAAGCGGTGCCCATCACAAGGCCCATTAGATTGACAGCTAGTGCTTGAATTCCCAAAGTGATTTCATTTGTGAAATATGGAGTATGGAAAGCATTAGCATCATCAGCAGAAGTCTTGAAGTGTGGTTCCTGAACCAGCAGCACCAGCATCACCTGGAACCAGTTAGAAACGCAAATGTTAGGGTCCCACCACTCACTGAATTGGAAAGTCAGGGGGGTGGGTCCAGCAGCCTGGGTTTCAGTGAGCCCTGCAGATGACTCTGACGCTCACTCTGGTTTGAAAGCCACTGAAATTTCAGGGAGCCTGGCATCTGGTCCCACTTACTGGTCTGAGCCAGACCTTTGTAGTTGGTGTTTCTCATATTTATCCATATTCATAAGTGTTAGTCTATAGGTTTTAACTGTTTTTAAAAGGTGGAGAAATCATATGTCAATAGGTAACTAGTTACCTAAGTAGGAAATGCCTTTCCAAGGGTTAACACAATGAAAGGATCATTAAAAGCATTAACTGGGGCACCTGGGTGGCTCAGTAGCTTAAGCATCCAACTCTTGATTTCAGCTCAGAGCATGATCTCATGATCTCAGAGTCATGAGATCGAGCCCTGCATCAGGCTCTGTGCTCAGTGCAAAGTCCGCTTGAGAGTCTCTCTCTCTCCCTCTGCTCACTCACTCACTTTCTCTCTCAAATAAAATAAGTAAAATGTTTTTAAAAGTATTAAACTATTAAATGGGGGGGGTTTGGTCATTTATCAGTTTATTTAAAAAATTAAGAACAAGACAATAATTTAGTAGAAGTACCACTGGGTGGGGAAGAGAGGGTGAGAAAGGAGATGCTGGGGGCAAGTTCATTCTCTGTACAGAGATGCAGGGAAAATTTCACATAGCTTTCAAGACTGCCTGGTGAAAGGAAAAAAAAAAAAAAAAGGAAGGGGGAGTTATATAGGTCCCAATACTTGTTACTGCTCTTTATCAAAATAGTACACATACCTGCACAAATAAAATCGCAAAACAGTGTTGCCACTTTTTCAAGAAAACAAAACAAAAATTAGTGATTTCTTTTTCCTCTTTGTTTTTAAAAAGTCATCGTCATCTTTTTAAACTACTAATTGAAAGAATTTTCAGGGACGCCTGGGTGGCTCAGCAGTTGAGCGTCTGCCTTTGGCTCAGGTCATGATCCCACGGTCCCACTCTCCCGTGCAGAGCCTGCTTCTCCCTCTGCCTATGTCTCTGCCTCTCGCTCCCTCTATGTCTTGAATAATAAGTAAACTCTTTTTAAAAAAAAAAATTTCAAAATGGAACAGGAAAAATATGGCAACGGACAAAATAAAGCATATGTGAAGAGCATTGCTAAAGCAATCTGAAAACCTCTTAATAGACAAATAGAATAAGGAATAACATACAGGGAATCCCCTGGTGGCTCAGCGGTTTGGCGCCTGCCTTCAGCCCAGGGCGTGATCCTAGAGACCCGGGATCGAGTCCCACATCAGGCTCCCTGCATGGAGCCTGCTTCTCCCTCTGCCTGTGTCTCTGCCTCCCCGCCTCCTGTGTCTCTCATGAATAAATAAATAAAATATTTAAAAAACAAAACCATACAATTGGTCAATACTTCAATAAACATAATCAAAACAGTTCAGCCTCACTAGAAATCTAAGAAATGTAAATTAAAATAGTTGGATAACGTTTTTCACCCATCAGATTGGAAAAGAATAAAACCAGGATAGTACTCAGTGCTGTCAAGAGTGGGATAAAATGGACAAACTCATATGCTCACATGGTAGAAAATGTAAATTGTACAACTTTCTGGAACACTATCTGGTGATATTTAGCTACAACTTTTCAGATGTTAAATCCTATAATTAAAAATAATTCTAGGGCAGCCCCGGTGGCACAGTGGTTTAGTGCCACCTGCAGCCCAGGGTGTGATCCTGGAGACCCGGGATCGAGTCCCACGTCGGGCTCTCTGCCTGGAGCCTGCTTCTCCCTCTGCCTGTGTCTCTGCCTCTCTCTCTCTCTGTGTCTCTCATGAATAAATAAATAAAATCTTTAAAAAAATAAAATAAATAAAAAATAAAAGTAATTCTATGTCTAAGACTTTCATATGAAATTAGAGATGTAGAAAAGGCACTTACAAAGCTGGAATATTGTACAATTATTTAAAATAATATTTTCACTCTACAGTCTGTAGCGTTTGAATGTACAGTCTAATCACATTGCTGTCGTACATCTGTTATATATCCATTTATATTCACAGACAAACACTGGAGAAAATGCAGTAATTCTGACGATGTTAATTGTTATGGATTGGGATAAAGGCTAATGGCATTTTTTTCTTTATCCTTATTTCTATTTCCTGAAATTTCTACATTAAGCTATCTGATCTATTCTGTTATTAGTCAGTGAAATTAACAAAACCTCAAGTTAACAGAATCATATTATGAAACAACTATTTTCAGTGGTAAAATAGTGGAGTTCCTAATAGACATGCCCATTGTCTTGGTAAACAAAGTGCAAAGTTGGTAGGAGAGTATAAAAGCATATAATCAAAATTGCAGCCATCAACCACCAGAAGGGAAAACGCATGGAGGCATCTGATTGGGGGCCACCCACCCAAATCTCTGTGTGGCCCTCTGTGCCCTCTGCTGTGGAAGGCACAGGAAGCCCAAGGCCAGCTGTCAGCACTCCCTCCTCCCAGCATGGCAGTCACCTTCCATCAATTAGTATGTTGAAAACCCACACTTTAGGAGAATGTCTAAATTGAACTTGGAATCAGGAAAAAAAAAAAAAAAACCTGAAAATAATTTTTAAAACCTTTCCTAAATAAACTCATAACTGGTTCTTGAGTCCGTGCCTGGGATGCGCTGACAAGTGACCTCAGCCAGTAAGAGGAGAACATCACTGGTCACATTATCAGGAAAGTGCTGGCACCAGTGGCTTCATTCTTATATCTAAATAGAATCTCCCCAAGTTAGTTAAGTAGGCTCCATGCCCAGCACGGAGCTTGATGTGAGGCTTGAACTCACAATCTTGAGATCAAAACCTGAGTGAGATCTAGAGTCCTGCACTCAACTGGCCGAGCCACCCAAGACACCCTGAATCTTCCCAAATTTTATATGAAGTTCTTTTCTTTTATTCAATCTACTTACCCTCAGAGGTCTAACACACAGGGCCTGTGTGTTATGTGAGCCCTGTAGACTCTCGGGACAGCGTAGAATTCTCATCTACAGTTACCTAAATGCAGAGGACAGGAGAAAAGGAAAGATGGTGGGCTGATTTTCTCAAGGGTAGAATCTTTCATGAAAGTGCACAGGAAGCAGAGAAAGGAGCTAGGCAGGTGTGAAAGCTGATGGGGACCTCCCGGGGCCAGGCAGACAGATCCTCAAAAACCCCGCAACAAGCAGCACCCAAAGGCAGGCTTCTGCAGGGGACAGGGGTCCCTGTGCTGCAGTGTCCTGGAGACACTTTCTAAAAATAAAACACTTTATCGAAATATGATTCACGTGTAAAGCTGTCCACATTTAATATGCACAACTCAGAGTCTGGAGGGAAGTGTACATTCACGAAACCATCATCACCATCAAGGTAGATACGCAAATCTGGCCTCTTCCAGTGTTTCCTCCCCACTCCTTGTTGCTGCTGCTCCTCCTTTGTGTGTGTGAGAAGAACACAGAAGATCTACCCTCTTAGCAAATTTTAAGTACACCATATTGTTAGCTATAGGCACTAATGCTGGGTGGTAGCTGTCCAGACCTCGTTGGTCGTGCGCAGCTGCGACTGTGTCCCCTGTGACCATGACCCACCCGGCTCCCCTGCTCCCAGCCCTTGGCACCCGCATTCTACTCTGCTTCTGTGGGTTTGACTCGGATGTCTCATGTAAGTGAGATGGCGCAGTTGTTTGCTGGAGACACCTTCTGACCACAGCTCCAGGGATCTTGTTGCCACAGGACAGAGTTCCTGAGGTTCACAGGCTCAGCCGGGGAGGTGAGAGGAAGGAACCCAAGCCGCCTTCCGTGGCGCGTGGGTCCTTCTCACCAAGCTCCCGATCCTCTCTCTGCCAGACTCTGGTTGCACTCCCACACGTTTGTTGAGATGCCACCTTGTAGATCTTTATCTTTTTACCATTATAAATACGATTTTAATTTTGTCATTGTAAGTTTCTAACCACTTTCTGCCATTATCAGGGTTTGGGAATTTTGGCTTTTATCTGACTTCCTTACTGAATTCTCTCTTTAGAGGTCATGTACTTTTCAGTTGGTTTTTTTTTTTTTTTTTTTTTGGTTCTGTAGGTGACTTTGTCTACAGATTGCAGTGATTTTGTTTCCTTCCATCTGACACTATTTCAGTTCCATGTATATTAACGAAACCTGCTTATTAGTTATAAATGAGAAGGGTGAGATTTGATGTTGATATTAGGAAATTAACTTCTTACTTACCAACAGTTTATTTAATATGGATATATGATAACTTTTTGCAAATGTCCTTTGAATATCTCATAAGATCACATGATTATTCATATTTAACTTACTGATATAGTGATTAATAAGCTTCATAATATCAAACAATTTTTACATTCTTAAGATTAATGTTAGTTGTCATGATAGGTTGTTTTCTTAGTGTAATTTGAATTTGTAATGCAATTTTAAAATTTGATTTGACACCAATTTTGATTTCTTCATCCATATTTATAAATAAAAGTGGCCTCTAGTTTATACAAAACTGTAAGTGTCATTGTTAGGTTTTGAAATATATTGTTCTACCATGATAAAATTCATTTGTCAAGTTTCTATCATATTTTGTCACCTACAATAAATTATACACTGTATACATTTATTTATGACCTTAAATTTGAGTGGCCTAGTTCATAAAACTGCCTAGATCTAGTGGTACAGTTTTTCTTTTGGTTTTGGGGATCTTTTTTTGAGGTATTTCTTTGATGGTAACTTTTAATTGTTCTGTTTTGAAAATTTATATTATCTTAAGGAAGTTTCCAATTCTTCAAAATTACTTAATTTACGAACATGTACTTGTACACAAAACCGTTTAAAAATTTATTTGCCAGTATCTTTTTACCATTACTACAGCTTTTTCCCCCTTATTTTTCCAGCTTTATTGAGAAATAACTGATATACAGCACTTTGTCAATATAAGGCATACTTCACAGTGATTTGACTTACATATATTGTGAATTGATTACCAAAGTAAGTTTGACATTGGTCATCCCACTTAGATGCCAAAAAAGAAAAATATTTTTTCCCTCTGATGAGAATGCTCAGAATCTCCTCTCTCAACAACTTCCAATTACACCACACAGCAGAGTTAACTATGGTTATTAGGTTGTACTTTATATCCCTAGTACTTATTTATCTTGTAACTGGAAATTTTACCTCTTCTTAAAAGTAAAAAAAAAAAAAAAAATTCTTTATCTGAGTATATTTGACACTCAAATGTTACAGTAGTTTCAGACGTACAAGAGAGTGAGTCCACATCTATAGGTATTATGCTGTTCTCACCACAAATGGAGTGTTACAGCTTCTCTCTTATTTATTTATTTATTCATTCATTCATTCATTCATTCATTCGAGACAGAGAGAGAGAGAGAGAGAGAGAGAGAGGCAGAGACACAGGCAGAGGGAGAAGCAGGCTCCATGCAGGGAGCCTGATGTGGGACTCGATCCCCGGTCTCCAGGATCAGGCCCTGGGATGAAGGCGGCGCTAAACCGCTGAGCCCCCCGGGCTGCCCTATAGCTTCTCTTAATAGTAATTTTTGTTTTTCTTATTTTGAATTAATGTATGCCATAAAGTTATTTATTTTACTGATTTTTTGAAAAAAAGTTTTCTTTGTTTTTTCCCTGTTTCCTATCTTCATTTCCTTTCTGCTTTCTTTACTGTTATTATTTATAAATTTCTGTGTTAAAGGATTATTTTAGGGGGGCCTGGGAGGCTCAGGTGGTTAGGCATCTGCCTTTGGCTCAGGTCATGGTCTCAGGGTCCTGGGGCCGAGCACCACATTATTCTCCCTGCTGACGGAGGAGTCCGCTTCTCCCTCTGCCTCTGACCCTCCTTCCCGCTTGTGCTCTCTCTCTTACTCTGTCTCACATAAATAAATAAAATATATTTAAAAAAAGGATTATTATATTTAGTTCTTTTTTTTTTTATGAATGAAGGAATTTAGATACGACTTTCCTATTAGTACAGCTTTATGAGCACGCCGAGATTCTGCTCGGTAGTGTTACCATTTACTATGTGGTTAACATCTTCCTTCACTCAGTAGCGACCTTAGGGAATATTGCTGAACGCTTTGTTGAATCATTTGTTATTAACTTCTCATTTTATGATTCCATGGCAGCCATAGGATGCCACTTACGCAGTCTCTTCTTCGTACGATTGTGCCACTCCGTGGGTCTCAGTGTGTGTTCACCTTCTGCGAGCGTGGCTGGGTGTTGGGCAGACCACCTTCACCTTCACGGGTTGTAGGAAATAGGGCCATGTGCCCTTGCCACGAGCATCCCGTTAAAGCCTTGCATGCCCCGGTACGTTCCGTACCTGCTCAGGCTGTCTTGGATGGATGGTGCGGAGGGTCTCATTCTGTTTCTTTCGTTTTCTGGGTGTGTGTGTGTGTGTGTCTGATACTGTCATCATTCTTGGGTCGCCTCAGCGGCCCACTCAGCAAGTGCTTACCTTGTTGGGCCAGCGTGGTCGTCGCCGCGAGCGGCTGCCACGCGTGTCGCCCCCCTGCAGTCTGTGTCCTGGCGTGCGGGGTACAGGGCAGACAGACGCTAAGGAAGCGGCTCCTCTCATCCCAGGTGACACTCGGTTCTTGGACATACACAAATGGGGCTACCAAGCAGGGGGCAGTCGGGGCGGGTGCTCCGCGACTGTCAACCGAGCGTGCGGAGGGGGGGACGAAGTGACACCCGGGCCCCCCCGGAGCATGGGCGAGCCCCGGCGTGCGAGCCCCGCGGGCAGCTCCAGGGCCCCGCGGTGAGACAAGCCCGGGGAAGACCCGGCGGGCAGCGGAAGCCTGGTAGGACAGCAGCTGGACAGGTCAGCAGAGACCAGCCCCCGTGGGCCCTCGCAGGCCCGTGTTGGGGCGCGGGTTCGCCGGAGAGTGGGCGAGACGCCCCAAGGCTGAGGCGAACTCTCCCGCGGCCCGGGCGCCAGCGCCAGCCTCTGCCCCTGCCCCTGCCCCTGCCCCGCGCGGAGCTCCGCCCGGCGCCCCGCCCCGCGGGCTCCGGGGGGGGGGGAGTCCCCGGCGGCGGCGCACGCGCACAGGGGCGGCCCCCGGCGCCAAGCTTGGCCCAAGTCGCGCCGATCACGCCTACTCCTGCCCCATTGGCCCGAGGTTAGTCACGTGGACGGCCAGGCGTCGGTCGCGTTGCCGCACCCGGCGGCAAGGGGTGTCGGGAGATGTAGTCTTTCCTCTGGACGGCCGCGTTCGCAGATTTTAAAATCGAGGGCTTCGTTGCTGTTCAGAAAGCGTGGATTGACGCTTGGGGCAGGACTCTTCGTCCCAGGTCCCAGCAAACAAGGAGGCTGGGCCTAGTTTTATGTAGAAATAGTACTCGTTGGAGTGATTGCAGCCGCGTAGTGGCGTGGTGTGATCTCCCTGCCACCGTGTGCCCGCCGCGGTGTAGGAGGGCGGGGGCGGGAATGCAAGGGGGACCTCGGCGAGCCCTCTCCGACCCGGGGAGACTCGCTGTGGCTCGCACCGGGGCGGGAGCAGCCGAGCCGGGAGAAGGGGCAGGCTCGAGGCTTGTTCTGGAGGTGGAGCTAGTCACTAGATCAAATTGTGGCATTTTCGTTAGTATCCATCATTACCGTTTATGCCTACAGAGGGCCTCTCGGCCCATCCCCCATTTTTGTCCTAAACGCTCCTTTTCTGATGTTAATATTAACTTCATCTCATTTCCATTTTATTGTTGCTACCGGGCATGTCCATATCCATCCTTTTCCTTTAAGAAATTCCACTCTTTAAGTACCCTTCTCTTTAAAAGAATCATAGTGTCAGTTGGAGAGAATTTGTCTTTTAATAGACAGATTTAATAGAATTTAGCTTTGATCCCTTGGCAATCCTTTAAGACTGGTGTCTGGTCGCAGTTCAGTGGGCCTATATTATCATTTTCATTTTAAGCAATGTCCTTTGTTTTCTGTCTTTTGCTATACTGATTGTTTTATATGCTTTATCTTTTAAATGATGTTATAATCCTTTTTACTTTTATGAGATATGCAGTTAAAATAATATTTGTCTGAATTATCAGCCAAAAGAATAAATGGCTTCTGACTTTTCCTTAACACAAAATTCGGCTTATATTTATTCTCTGATTTCTCTCTTCACTCATATATTCTGTCTTTTTTAAATTGTTGTTGGAATAGTTATAGATTCACATGCAGTTTTCAGAAATAATTTAGAAATATCGCAAGTAACACTTACTCAATTTTCCCGTAAGCGGTAATATTTTGCAAAGTCATAAGACAGTATCATAAGTGAGGATTTTGATACTGATAAAACTCACCAATATTCTTTGCCTTTCCCCAGTTTTACTGGTACCCATGTTTGTGTGTGTACATGTTTACTGCAATACAGTTTTGTCAGATGTGTAGGTTTGTGTATCTGCCTCCACAATCAAGAGAGTGAACAGTTCCATCTCAGCCCACACCCCCAGCGCTCTCCCTAACTGCTGCCAACCACTAATCTATTTTTCACTTCTCACATTTTGTCAGTCAAATACTTTTTGTAAATGGAATCCTGCAGTATGTGACCTTTTGGGATTGACCTTTTTTCACTCAGCATCATATCCTTGAGATTCATTCAAGTTGTATGTATCAGTGTTTGCTCCTCTCTGCTTGGAATACTGTATCACGGTATGGATGTACCACAGTTTATTTAACCATTTACATGTGAGGGACATCTGGCTGTTTCGGGTTCTTGTTCTTGGCTCTTATGAAGAAAGCTGCTGTTAACAGTTGTGTGAAGGTTTTTGTGTGAGCATAAGTTCTCATTTCTCTAGAATAAATGCCCTCAAGTACAGTTGCTGGAGCATAAAGTAATTGTGTGTTTGTTTTATAGAACACTGCTAAATGGTTTCCCAGCATGACAGCTGTATTTCACATTTTTACCAGCGATGTGCAAGTGATCCAGTTTCTTCATATCCCTACCAACTTGAGGACTTAACAGGAGCCATGCTCC
This sequence comes from Canis aureus, assembly GCF_053574225.1. Lineage (NCBI taxonomy): Eukaryota > Metazoa > Chordata > Mammalia > Carnivora > Canidae > Canis > Canis aureus. The sequence continues at coordinate 76,138,987 of NC_135618.1, read as the reverse complement.
TAGGTGTGTAGCGATATCCCACTGTATCATTTACATTCCCGTGGTGGCTAATCTTTTCCAGTGCTTATTTACCATCTATATGTCCCCTTCTGTTCATGTCTATTTGTGTCTTTAGCTCATATCCTCATTAGGTAGTTGTTTTGGTTTTGTTCGGTTTTACTGTTGAGATTTGAGAATTCTTTATGTATTCTAGGTGCTACTCCTTTGTGACATAGGTTGCTTGTGAGTATGTTCTCCCAGCATATCTTTCTTTCAACTTATCTTTCTATCCTCTTTGCTTTTGGTATCAAGTCTAAGATCTCTTGGCCTAGGCCTGGATCACAAAGATTTTCTGTGGTGTTTTTTTTTTTTTCCTAAAAATTTATATAGCTTAAAATTTTACATATTAAGTCTGATTTTCTATTGAATAAATCTTTATATGCATATAGACTTCTATCTAAGACATATGTAATGTATTACATATATGTGCCTTTTCTTTCTGTTGTTCACATTGCAGTGAACTCATGATCTGTCTTCAAGTTCACTTTTTCTCTGTCATCTCCAGTATCCCAGCAACTTTTTAATTTCTGCAATTGTATTTTTTTACTTCTGTAATTTTCATTTGATTCTTTTCAGTAACTTCTATTTCCTCCTTAAATTATTTTCATTTTTTCACTTGTTTCAAGAGAACATGTGATCGATTATTGAAGGATTTTTTATGATGCCTTCTTTAAAATCCTTATCAGATAATTCCAGTGTCTGGTTCATATACATATTGGTGTCCATTAAGTGTCTTTTCTCATTCAAGTTGTGATTTTCTTAGTTCTTCAGTTGATAGGTGATTTCCTATTGTATCCTGGATAACTTGCCTAATATACTAGTGGACGCTGGGTTCTATTTACATCTATTATTTTTAGGGGCAGCCACCCTGTTTAGGATTAGCATGCAGGTCCTGGCTTACTTTCGTGGGCCATGGTTCTAAATGACAGTTTCATTTTACACCCTTTATGGTGATGGTTTAGTCTGCTTGGTTTATCTGGTGCTGCAGGGTCTCCCACTCATCTGTCCTCATGCTGCTTGAGGGGTGGAAAGGGTTTTCTTGGGCCAGGATTATGGGTTTCTCTTTTTGGGGGGTGGAGATCCTTAAGCAAGAGGCTTCCTAAGTCAGGTGCCTCTTGTGATGGGATTCTCCCCTAACTGTGGAGGACAAAGAACGCTTCCCAGGTCAGGTGCTTATCGAAATCCACTTAATCCAATGGATCTACAGTGAGATCCATCTTACCGCTGACCTCAGTGTTTGGGCAGAGGTGGAGAGTCTCAGGCCCGCAGGGACGGAGGCTTCTTGGGCTGGGCCATTTGTTTAGGTGGAGGGCCTTCTTGCTGGGGCCACCCTATTATATTACTGTGGGAATTTCAGTCCTTCCAGGGAAGGAGAGCATTTTCCTGAGCTGTTTATCATTAGTGGGGCTCCCAGTAGATCCCCATTGCCCATTGTGGGTTTGCCTAGTTTTGTCTGAGGAGTTCTCATTCAATATGGGGGAGGAATGAGCCTACCCATGCTGCCTTCCATTGCTAGGTTTGAGGGACAGGACACATCGGATCTGGATCGTCTCCTCCCAGTGGGTGGGAGAATGTAAATGTTCTGTCACCGTGTTGTTCTCCAATGCTGGCTCCCAAACGGGTGGTTCATCTTCCTCTTAGCACCTTGGAGAGTTCTCCTTTGGCCGTCACCTACTTTCTTTTCATGGGTTATAGTGGTATTGGCAGGCAAGTGGGGAGAAAGGGGTCTATCCCATGTTGTCCCAGCTACAAGTCCACTATTATTAAATAGCTCTTTTTAATCATTAGGCATTCTTTTTCCAGAATATTTTTAGTGTTTGTGTTTAGTTTTGCATCCGTATTTACAACAGCTCATTTTACCTCTCTCTAAAACGTTTTTGTTTACATTATCATTTCTTTGTACTCTAAATTTATTTTTGAGTAAAGGTTTTGTTTATTTACATATGGGGGAGAGAGAGCACACATGAGCAGGGGGAGGGACAGAGACAGAGAACCTCAAGCACACTCCATGCTGAATGAGAGGCTAACACAAGGCTTGATCCCCTGACCCATAGGGACCATGACCTGAGTGGAAGCCACGGTCAGTCACTTAACCAACTGAGCCACCCAGGTGCCCCTATACTCGAAATTTCTTATATTCGAATTGTGAATTATAGTTCTCTCAGTTGGCGGGAGAACTTTTTTGTAATTTTTCATAGTGGAGATCAAGGGATTACCCAAAAGACCTGTTTTCAAGCCCTTTGCAGATTTGAAGAGATCCTTCTGTAACTTTGTTCACAAAATAAAAATATGGTTGAATATACAGTTCTTGGGACATGAAATGTTCACTGCGGTATCCTGCAATCATTTCTCATAGAATTTTATGTAGTACCTTACTCTTCCAGATGCTCCCTGGAGGGAAAACTAAAATTCCATGATCAAATAAATTGTAGAAATGTTTCATACTTCAGGCAGTTCATTTCTTGAAGTTCCAGAAAATATATCAGCTTCATGAAAACTCTGATACAGCCTTCATTTGACAAACTTGTCCAATTTTGTTTGGCCTATTGTTTCTCAAATGATGCAATGATGATGATGCACTTTCTTTCTGTGCTTTGCCTATTAATATGTATATCCTCAATACTCTCAGAAGTAAAAAACAAACAAACAAACAAACAACTAACCATGAATTAAATAGAGGGATGTCTGGAGTGGACCATCGGGACAGGAGCAGAGCCTCAGTGATGTCATCCTGAAGCTTGGTCTTTTGTACCCCCATCCTCAGCCTGCTGGAGGCTCACCTTCATCCATGTTGCCTTCTGGCAGAAGGAAGGTTGCTACAACTTTGGGCATCAGAACCGTGTTCGCAGTGGGGTGACGTGGCGGCAAGAGGCCTTCTTTGTGCTGATTGTTCTCTGAGTTTATAAAGGAAACCTTTCTCAGAAGGCTCCTGGCAGGTGTTCCCTTTACATGTCATTGGTCCAAGCAAAATCACATGCTTGCTCCCAGCCACAGCGGGACTTAAGAAGATGGATACCTGGCAAGGGGGGTATGATGGCTTGCCCACCTTAGATCTGTTCTGATCTACCCTTGAGGCTTGACTCATTGGTCTCCCAAATCAAATCAAGTTTCTCTAAGAAAGGAAGATGGGAGAGGAGTGGTTGCTGGGTATGCCACAAGTGGTGCCTGCCACAATCTTCCTCTAAGGAAAGTGGCAGACATGATACACCATCAGAAATTCTTTCTGATGTGTGTTCACCAATTTTTGTGCTTTGTAGAGAAGTTGGAAGACAATTTGTTTTATGTTCCTTGTAGAGAACCTGTTTTGTTCTATCTGACACTTGTAATTTTTATTTATTTAAAATCATATGTTGGGCAGAATGGGTCTTTTATTATGTGGCCTGGATCTTAGGAAACTTTTCTGTTATGTCGACTTAGTCCTTCTTTCCACTGGACACAACTTTCTAGCATTCTGTATTTAATTATTGCTTTTGCTCTTGTTTTGTTTTTCTCCTGAACAACAGACAAAATCCTTAAGTTGGACTTTTCTTTCTTTCTTTCTTTCTTTCTTTCTTTCTTTCTTTCTTTCTTTCTTTCTTTCTTTTCTTTCTCTCTTTCTTTCTTTTTTTTTTTTTTGTCTTCCTTTCTATTTGTCAACTTCTCTTTTTCTGTTTCATTCCTTTCCCATCCAAGGTCTGAGAACTAACCCTAGTCTGCTGATTTGTAGAGTGTATGTCCTGCCGGATATGACCTTCAATGTAAATTTAATTTTGCTCCTGGCTTTTGAGTTCCTTAACATTCTCTTTTCTCTTATTGAATTCCTTTTCTGTTTCCTTATTTCAACGTTTTTCTCCTTCTGTGGCTTGCTCTTTTTTTAAAAAAAAAAATTTTATTTATTTATTCCTGAAAGACACACAGAGAGAGGCAGAGATGAGGCAGAGGGAGAGGCAGGCTCCCTGCAGGGAGCCTGATGCAGAACTTGACCCCAGGACCCGGGGATCATGACCTGAGCCAAAGGCAGATGCTCAACCGCTGAGCCACCCAGGAGTCCCTGTGGCTTCCTCCTTCTGTTCCACTGTGACCAAATCCTCTTGGATGTTTCGAAGACTCTAAGATATTTTAAAGCATCATCATTATTTTGTGAACAGTGATTTTTTTTCCTTCTTCATCAGGGTATTATTTCCCTTGTTCTTTATTGTCTTTTTGAAAGTACTATGCTAACTTTTTTTTTTTTTTCCTAATCCACATTACCCCAGTGTCCTGAGATTTGTCAGAGCGTGGAGGTAGTTTAGTGTGGCTTTCCAACTTCTCTGGGAGTGTGTTCTTCCTCCTCTGGCTCAAAGGGTATGGCTGGTGATTTCTTTCTACATCTATTCCAGGGACATGGCCCTTCAGTGGAAATTTCTCCCAGATTTTGGCCTGTGTTCTTCTCTTATCTTCCTTTCACAGTTGGTACTGACTATCCTTCCTTTTTATTTATTTCTGCATGTATTCTTTGGGGAAATTAGAAAGGAAATCTAGTCTGACTCTGGGCCAGCACTCATATCCAGTTGGTGGGTACTTGCAAAATCCCCCGAGAGGCAATGTTCAGTAATAGGGAAAAGCACGGGGCTTCCTAGTTAGTAGTCTGACTCCCAGCTCTGCCTCCTGCATGCTGTGTGACTGTAAGCCCATCACTGTACCCCTCAGAGCATTGACTCCCTCAGCTAATAGGAATAGCCAAGTGACAAGGTCTCTGAAAAGATAAAATAGGATGGATACTACATCTGAGGTGCATGACACACTGTCACACTCACTGTGTGTTCAGTCCCCTCCCTCCTGTTCCCAATGCTCTGCAGAGAAATAGCAAGCATCAAGTTGACCTTCTGGTCAACCAACTCTTCTCTCGTGACCCAGGTTCTATCTGTGCCTGGACCCCATTCTTGCAGCCAGGGCATACTTCATATTTAGAGATGCTTTCCATATAGACTGTGGTCTTGGGATGCTCAGTAGTCCCCCACCACCCCTTCTGTGCCTGGCAGGACACTCCCAGGCACTTCTTTTTGAGAAGCAGACTATAAAGTTGGGATCCCAGGCGGTCTAATTTCTAGATCTGCTCCTTATAACCTATGGAACCATAGTCCAACTCTTTCTCCTTCTCTCTGATTCCTTTTCCTCATCTTCAAAATGGGGATAATGATTTATCTGCCTCATTGGGTTAATTGAACTGTGTAAACCCTTTAGAATGGTTCCTGACACATGGTAAGTATGGTATCCGTGTTTGCTGTGGTAGTGCTAATGGTAATGATGATGGTCATGATGATGGTGATGCTGATCATGATGGTGATGATGATGGCAGCTTTCACCATCATCATTAGACTCTCATGCTGCAGACTCCCACATCTGGGCACACCATGTTCTGCAATGCAGCCAATGCACTGCCACCCCTCCCCTGCCCCGCCGCCTACACTCCTGTGACTGTTGGACCCCAGGGGTTGGTTCTGATTCCCCTCCCAACTTTCCCTCCCTATGGCAGTCACCTTCTCTATGCCCAGGTATATTCACCTAGCATTGTGGCAGATGAGAGGATGGAGACTTAAGAGGCCCTATCCTTGGAGACATCGAATGGGAGACAAGCCCACCATCCAAGGAGATTTAGACATTTATCTGCCCAAAGGCAAGAAACTGAACTGGATGATCCTTCAAGGCCGTGATTCTGTTCAAAATCCTTCAAAGACTCCACTTCTCCCTCGGGACAGAGCACAAATTCCAGAACACTGTACCATCTGCCCTGCTTTCCTCTTCAGCATCCCCAGCCATCCCCCTCACAAGCCTCCACAATTACACATGGTCCTGACCACATCATACTTCCCCGCACCTCCACACCTTCCCACTGGCACACAGCTTTGCCAGGACAGCCCCTCCCTTCCCGCCCCCCTCCCTGGACCCAGGGAACCCTTGTGTCCCCCACCCTGTGGCACAACCTCTGTATCAGTTGGTCCTTACTAAGGAAGCACACCCTCTGCCCTGCCACTGGCGCCCTGCTCCTGTCCTTAAAGTATCCTGTGTCAGCTTACCTAACAGCACACAGGCCACCTGCTTGAAACCAGCAGTTTCTTATAGTAAGAGGATGCCCAAAAAGCAGCACTTGGGACATCAACAAAGCACAACTTTATTTTTGTCCCCTTTGCCCCTTTAAAGTGTATCCAGTTATAGCCATGTCACTCTGCTCCTAGATGAAAACTCTGGTGGTCCTGTGACTTTTTTTTTTTTGTCCATGAAAAGAGACTCTTAAGAACTAAATATTTTACTCATACAGGAAAGTACAGAGCAAATATACCAGGGTGTTATATAACAAGTCACCCATATTGAACAAATAGTAACAATATTTGCTTCAGAATTTAGGAAATTAAATATTAGGGACTTGGCTTCTCTTATTATGCTAAAGTTGCCTTTTATCTTCTCATATTTTTGTACATTTGCTGTGTGTGTATGTTCTGTAAACAGTAATTTGTTTTACAGCTTTACATAAAAGGTATCAACAGGAGATGATACCTGGCTGGCTCAGTCGATGGAACGTGGGACTCTTCATCTCAGGATCTGTTGAGTTCCAGCCTCACATTGGGTATTGGGATTTCTAAAACAACAAAAAACCTTAAAAAAAGGTATTAACAGGAGGTGACACCTGGAGCCCCCTTAAACTGATATAGCCTTAAAATCAAGACTTTCATTTCTACACAACCAGATTCGCACACACTGTGGGTCTACAAGATCTTGTCTTAAAATTTCCTCTAAATGGAGTAATACTGCAACTAGAATGGGTGTTTATTTTTATTCAAGAGACTTTTTTTTTATTTATCCATGTTGCTCTGTATAGATTTCGATTATTTTAAGTCCTGAAGAGCAGTCCATTGATAGCAGCTATCATTGATAGCTTCAATGTCATGTTATTGGTCATTTAAGGTTGTCTGTAAGTTTTCAGTATTGTAAGTAGTACTGCTATTGCAATCCTCTCAAGTCCCTGTGGATGAGTATCTCCAGAGCAGATACATGGAATTGGAACTGCCCTGGTGTGGGGAGGCACATCCTCAGTTCCTTAAGAACTGCCAAAATGTTTCCTGAAGAGCTGGCTTCAATTTATAACCCCACCTGTACTTTATGTGTGCTCCTGCTTACTGTATCCTTGAGAACTAAATCTTTGCTGACATGCAGAATGTGAAATTGTGTTTTGTGGTCATTTAATCTTGTTCTGCCTTTAATACTGGAGAGGGTGACCATTTCCCCCATGTGTATCGGCCATTTGGTTTTTCTCTCTTGTGATTTGCCTGTTCATATTCTTTGCCAAATTTTCAATTTGATGCTGCATCTTCTCTTGATCTGTTGACTCACTGTTCTACTCCTACCTCTGGGTGACTCAGTGCTCTGGGTAATAGCAAAGGTAGAGAAAATAATTTAAGCCTATATTGCTGCAAACTCAAGCCAAATCACCACAATTCCAGGAGAGAGAGAGCTTCCATCTTTCCACGGTAGAAGTATCTAGATGAAATGAGTAAAATGTAGTGTGGCTGTGTAACTGCAGGATTTGCAGTTCCATGGTTTGTTTTTTAGACTGGCTCTGCCAGTATCACTAGATGCTGAGACCCATTAGCATTACTCAGATTGTCTTCTGGGCTTTCAGGGCCAAGTGAACCCTGTTACATGTAACTCAGCTTATTCCCCTTCATAACATCATTCTTGCTGTTTTGGTTAGGTGACTCTTGAGGGGAGCTCACTAAATCTCTCTTCAGATTACCACTTCATTGGGTGAGGGGGTCGCAGGGTTAGGGCAACCCTGAGGGATTACACACCTTGCAGCCTTGATCAAGCATTTACTTCTACTTGGTAGGATCCCTACTATTTTCTTGGCCTCCTCATTATATGGCCACACTTCTGCCTGCTTTCTCTTGCTCTCTTCTGTGCCCTCCAGTAGGATCCAACTCTTTCTGCAAGGCCTGACTGACCTAGTCTCTTCTCCCTGAATCTGCTAAACTTTGCTGACTAGGTAACCAGGTCATTTATCTTGACCTCCTTGTAAGAGGTTATTCCTTTGATTCACTGTTTATACCTAATAATCTATAGAAAATTTTTGAGATTAGTTAGAGATCCATCTATTTCATTAGTCTTTTCAAACTAATATTTTTTGGTTTGGTTTATTATCTACCTTTTAGATCATAATTGACTCATGTCTGCTCTTTGATATAGTTCCATTCTATTTCTTTTCAACATTTCTGTATTATTTTTTTTCTTGGGCCTGTCTTTATAAGCAGCAGATAGCTAGATTTTTTTAAAAAAATTCAACCAGTAGTCTGTCTTTAAATAGATAAATTTAATACACTTTATGTGTAGGGGTCAGGGAGGAGATTAGAGACACCTTTAGAATCATTTGTTCTATCCTTGTTTTGTGTTGCCTGTTTTTGTGTACTATTGGACAGATTGCATTGTCTTACCTGTTGAACAGATAATCCTCCATGCTGCCACCCACCCACACACCCTTTTTCTTTCCTGATTTGGAAGCTCCAAATTTCTATTATTTTACATTTAAAAATAAATGTTTTAACATTTTGTTTTTTACAAAGTTCAGAATTATTCAGTGTCTCTATGATTCCCGTAAGTAAGACAGTGGCAGGGTCCCGTCTCAGCAGGGAGCCCCACCCAGGCTTCCCATTTCATGAGGGGGAGGGGGCCGGTTCAGTTTTCTGTTCCCAGCAGGACAGGAACCCCCTGCTACCTCTGTCACTATACCTAAAGCAAGCAGGCTCTCACATTCAGTGCAATTTGGTCTCCATTTATGTGCATTGGGAGGATAGGCTAGTTGCCAAAGGCCTGTCAAGAAGGGGTCTCACAGGACCCCACAACCTCTGCTGCTCATCTCTGGAAGCATAGCTGGTGTTCCCTCCAACTCTCAGTATTTGGGCCATGGTTGCTCCTCTGCCAACCCTATAAAGAACTCTCTAGAATCCCTGGGTTTTTGCAACACTGGCTCAGATTCAGGATCCTGGGTAAATACATCTGGTTGGACATAGAAGTGGGTTCAGATTCCCACTGAGACACTTACGCTGGGAAAGTTTCCAGACACAAGAAGGAAATTCAGATTCTGAGCCTATACTTTGCTTTCACACACATCCTTAGTAGTAGCTAATATATGTATTAGTTGGCTTTGCTGTGGTTCATGAGTGGATAGGCATGAAGACAGACAATTTTGTTCTCTTTGCATTGTGTTTTGTAAGCACTGTGGTACATGCATCTATCAGGTCAGCCCCTGCAAGTGTCCATCACCCTTGTGACAGGCCTGCCAGGCTGAGTGCCATATATCAGCCCCTCTGACTGTAAAATCTGGTGGGAGGAAACAGGTTTACCTGGTTGTAAGTCCTCATCAAATGCACATATTTTCAAGTACGATAAGTGTAAAATGCAGGACGTACTTCACCTCCCATTTCTGGGAACACCTCAGCCCTTCCCCTGGCTGGCTCTCCTTCCCCAGCTGATGTGAACCTAGGAATCTGCAGATGCAACCATTGTTCATAGACAAAATCTTCTGATATTTCTGCATTTGGGGAGAGAGCAGCTCTGGGAGAAAGAGCAGAGCTCAGTACTGGGAGAATGCAGTCCCAGACTATCCCCTTTCCTTTCCTCTCTAATGTAAGGGCTTCCTGGGATGGCCTGTCCAGCTGCCAATTTGCCTTTTGCTCTGCTTCCTTGTCAACCCTGCTCAGAGACACTGTGTTCTCCATGACCTTTTAGTCCTCGCCATGACCAGATGAGCAGCCTTATTTTTTACTTTTGTACATTTCACAGTACTTTATCCTATGCTGTATTTGTTGTTGTTCTTGACTGAAATCATTATCCAAAATCATTGGTTGACCTAGGCCCAAATACTGACCCCCCGCCCCCGCAAAAGGTTTAGGTTGAGAATCCTCTAAATCAGTTGTGCACAGTTGAAAATTGTCTCTCATGGAGCGACTAAGTCTGGTATAATTGGAATATTCTCAAGATTTCAAATATAGGCACCTTAATGTAACTGATAGTACTGTGTTTCATACTGGAATTGATATCATAAAGAGAAGATGAAGGAGCAAGAGACATAGAGGAGGGACCCAGAGGCACAGAGCCTTCAAGAACACAGTGTTTCTCATGAAGCACATGGTAGACGTGGGGTATTGATCATGTCAGAAAAATTAACAAAGGATGATGGATGGGAGAGAGAATATAAATATTGGTTCTGACATTGGACTTAAAATTCATTCTTATTTTGTATTTTTAAAATTGAGATATAACTAACATGATATTTTATGAGTTTCAGGTATATAATGATTCAATATATGTCTATATTGCAAAATGATCACCACAGTAAGTCTGGTTAACATCCATCACCACATATAGTCACCATTTTATTTTCTTGTGATGAGAACTTTGAAGATCTATTCTCTTAGCAATTTTCGAGTACACAATACAGTATCATTAACTATAGTCACCACACTGCACATTACATCCCCATGACTTGTTTGTCTTACAACTGGAAGTTTGCACCTTTTTTTTAAAAAAAATTTTTTTTATTTATTTATTCATGAGAGACACAGAGAGAGGCAGAGACACAGGCAGTGGGAGAAGCAGGCTTCCGGTGGGGAGCCTAATGCAGAACTCGATCCCAGGACTCTGGGATCACACCCTGAGCCAAAGGCGGATGCTTAACTGCTGAGCTACCAAGGTGCCCCTGTGCCTTTAAAAATATATATATTATTTGCCAGAGAGAGAGCACAAGCAGGAGGAGCAGGAGAGGGAGAAGCAGGCTCCCCACTAAGCAGAGAGCCTGATGTGGGACTCAATTCTAGGACCTTGGGATCATGACGTGAGCTGAAGGCAGACACTCAACCAACTGAGCCACCCAGGTGCCCCAGGTTTGACCTTTTGACCCCCGATCCCCCTCACATCCCCACCTCTGACAACCATCAATCTGTTTTCTGTATCTACAAGTTTGGAGTTTTGTTTGTTTTTAAGATCCACATTTAAGTGAGATCATGTAGTATTTGTCTTTCTCTAATTCACTTAGTGTAATGCCTTCCAGGTTCATCCATGTTGTTGCAAATGGCAAGATTTCGCACACACCACATTTTCCTTATCCCCTCATCCATCAGTGGACATTTAGGTTGCTTGCATGTCTTGGCTATTGTAAATAACAGTGCAATGAACATAGGGGTGCAGATGTCTCTTCAAGTTAGTGTTTAAACTTTATTCTTTTTAATGACCTCAAACTCAGATGCCATGGACCAGAGGAATCAATGTCAGATGGGTGGCATACAAATCCAAAAACATAGCTCAGATTCCCTACTAAGCATGTGCCTCTGCTGTGGTGCTCTCTCTGGGTCTGCTTGTTTCCCATGGGTCTGCCCAGAAATGCACATCTATATATGCACAGCAGCCTTCTTTCTGATGAGAGGAAATTGAGCTAGAGACTGATTGGATTCAGTGGAAGGCCCAGTTGATGTGAAGCCCCAGTGTGGGCTCCTGGCTGGAGGGCAGGCCCTTTCTTCCCCAGACAGAAAGAAGGTTAATGGGAACAGAGAACAACAGATTTCAGGGCCTTGGTCCCTGCTCCTGGAACTGCTGCCCAAACAGACCCTGTGCTGGCTTCCAAGCTAATTGCTAATCTAAGCAGAAGTGCCCCCATCCAGGCAGGGGTGCAGAGCCACGAGTAGAGCCAGGACCAAGTTGTGACCTGCTTCTCTCCCCGCCACCCCGGTGCTGGGAAACTTCTTTCCAACTGACAGCAGGGCTGGGGAAAGAACACCTGCTCCCACATTTTCCAACTCATAGCTGTCTCTGCTGATGGCTTATTCCTCAGAACTTGCTGGTCTCTGCCCACTTACTCTTGCCAACTCATCCAGGTCACAAGGTATCATGTGTCACTGTTGTCCACCAAATCCGGTCTGAGAGCCTTTTGGGATGGAATGATCAGTTACAATAGTAGCAGAAGAAAACACCCTAAGAAATCAGTGGAGCAAGTGCCCCCCTGCCCGGGAGAGCTGGCCGGCCATTCATTCCTGCCCAGGAGCCGAGAAAACAGCACTAATTGTTGTGTCCTTACGGCAAGGCTGATCCAATCCATAAAGACGATCAGCATGTTTACTGCATATTTGGTTGAACTGTATCCATTCAGACTACACAGGCAAGGTCAGCCTGAATTAGTTAGAGATATCTCATTACATAGGCATTTTCAAGAAGTGGTGATTTTTTTTTTATCACAGTATTTCACCATATTTTTATGTATCTAGGTAATTGGACTTAACTGCTACTTTTAAAAAGTACCTTTAAATGGAAGCTCTGAGACACATTGATAATTAGCATCCTTTTACACCCTCAATTAAACTGCCAAAGTCCCTAACACTTTTCTTTCTTCTTGAGTTACTTAAATATAGCTCTGTAATTTTATTTATCCAATTTGTTTGCTCCGGCAGCTCTTCTTCAATAATGAAGAGGAAGACTTAGGTCATACTCGTATCAAATCATCATAAATTCTAAAAATCTGCCAAGTCCAAATTTCTTAATGAGGGCTTTAGTTTATAAATGCATCTTTGGTTTCAAAAGCCTACATTTCGAACAAGGAAAAAACACATTTCTGTTCAAACCACACAGTAAGTTTGCTGGGTTCTGGCTCACAGACCCGTATCTACTAGTTTATCCATTTATTCTTTGGTGCAAACATCAGAAACAGGAAACACTTGAGGCAGAACTCAACTTTCAGGAAATGCATCTGGTAAGTAGTACAGGATAATTTTTTCAAAAATGCATCGGGCACCTGCCTGTGCTGGGTGCTATGAGACCACAAGCGTGAGCTCTCAAAGGGCCTACCACCTGGTTTGGGGATGGCGTGAGGGCTTCGAAGGGCAAGCATGGCTGTGACCTGCTGGGCATCTCTTGGGGCTCCGTGCTGGCAGCATGATCAGTCCTTTCGTGAGCTAGCATGTGATGACTGTTCTGAGCTGCAAAATCTGCGTAACAAACAGATCACAAGAGACTGTGCTCCGGCCATGTGCTCCGCAGGTCTGCAAAATGAGCTTCTCCTGACTGCAGCTGAGGCAGCCAATGATGCTTGATTGCTTTACAGGAATCAAATTAGGAGAGTGAAAATGCCTGTCAGTCACCGCTAAGCACACGTGCTAGGGAAGCTCTAAATCAAAAGCTGTCCGGTAATCAACGAAGAGTAGCTGATTAAAATCTATTAAATTCCCCAACTTGGAAATTGATGGTTCCCTCCCTGCACACCTTCTAAATCTCATCTGACAGTTATGTCTGACATTATTTATCACATGTGACAAAATACTACCAGAGAAGAGGACGCACCTTTGACCAAATCATCACACTTGGGCTGGTTTTTTCTGCACGCATAGAGGTGCCTCAACTTTCTCCCAGCAGACATAAATAGATGAGAAGGTAAAAATGTTCTCCTTTCAGATAACAACTCAAACAATAAAAAACAAAAAACCCTTCCATAAAATGATTCCTCCAAAGGCCACATAACTCGAAGTCTGTTGGCCAAACCACTTTGAAGTCAGATATACACAAAATTGGTTTTCCTCCAGGCATGCAACAAAATGCAAATACCCACTACTGAAGCTTCCTATGGGAAGCTCAGAACTAGCTGAAGGTCAGTGTTAAGTGTTGGACCTGTGTATCCACGGAAGGCTGAAGATTTCAGAGATATGAAAATTCTAATATATCACAGTCCAGATATCTGGAGGCCATTCTGCATCCATTTGTTGGATTCACTTATGGGTATTAAACCTACATTCACCAATTTTTAGTTAGATCGAACTTGGATAGACCACTTAAATGCTCAGAACCTGTTTCTACACCTGTCCTATGGGGATAATGATAGGCCACAGCTTCTTGCAGTCATGTGGATCATGCAACATGCACATAAAATACCTACTTTGGAACTTAGCACATAGTAGGTGCTCAGTAGATATTTGCTGCTTTGATTTCTGCACACTTGCTCTAAAATACTAATGCTGCAGTGGAACCTTTTAAGATCTGTGAAATTACTGACATGAACCATCTTGCCGTGGAGAATTATCTTTGTGGTTTGGGGAGGATGTTAATACCTGGTGAGGCAGCTAGTGCATTCTGACATCATCTTTTGTCTCCTCTTCTTTTTAAAATATTTTATTTATTTATTTGAGAGAAGGACAGAGTGCATAAGCCAGGGAAGAGGCAGAGGAAGAGGGAGAAGCAGACTCCCGAGTGGGGAGCCCAATGCGGGCCTTGATCCCAGGATCCTGGGATCATGACCTGAGCCAAGACAGATGCTTATCTGATGGAGCCATCCAGATGCCCCTCCTTTGTCTCCTCTTGTTGGTGACTCCCCCCTCCTCAGCTTTATTGAGATATAATTGACAAATAACATTGTCCAAGTTTCAGGTGTACAGTGTGATGATTTGATATACGTATATATTGCAAAATGATGACCACAATAAGGCTAGTTAACACTCTAACCTCACAGAGTTAGCATTTTTTGTTTTTATTGTTGTTGAGAACATTTAAAATCTACTCTCTAGCAACTTTCAGGTATACAATACAGTATCATGAACCTTGGTGTGTGGAAAGATCCCCAGGACTTACTCATCTTCAAACTGGAAGTTTGTACCTTTTGACCACCTTCACCCATTTCTCTCACCCCTAGCTCTTGGCAACCACCAACACTCTCTATGAATTCAGCTTTCTTAGATTCCACATATGAGTGAGATCTTAAGTATTTTCTTTCTCAAACTGACTTCTTTCCACCTGGTACCCTTTGGGGTCATCCATGTTGTTGAAAATGGCAAGATTTCCTTCTTTTTAATGACTGAAAAATATGCCAATGTATGTCACATTTTCTCCATCCATATATCCATTGAGAGATGCTTACATTGTTTCCATGTCTTGGCTGTTGTGGGTAATGCCGCAGTGAAGATGGGGGTGCAGTTATCTCTTCAAGACAGTGATTTTCTTTCCTCTGGGTAGATACTCAGAAGCGGGATTTTTAATGGTATTTATATTTTTAATCTTTTGAGGAATCTCCATACTGTTTTCTATAGTGGTGGCACTATGGAAATCCTCTCTAGCTCTTGTGATCTCTTGTCTTTTTGGTAATGGCCCTTCTAACACTTGTGTGGTGGTGAGAGCTCACTGTGGTTTTGACTTGCATTTCCTGATGATGAGTGCTGTCGAGTACCTTTCCATTGTACCCGTTAGCCGTTTGTATGTCTTCTTGGGAAAAAATATCTCTTCAGGTCCTTTGTTTTTCATCTCTCTTCTACTGTACCTTCCAGTAAACACACTGATTATTCCCCCACTTCCCAGCCTTCTTCCATATTTATGTGTCTATGATTCCCAGTCATACTACAGCATCATTTTTCCTCCCCTTTGCTCAGTTCCTATCTTGCTTATTAGTAGACCTAAAAGGCCTTCAGGGTGTTTCTCACCAATTACATGTGTCTATTGGGAATTGTTGGTGAACTGACCCTGCCTTGGAATTTAGGCATTCAAGCCAGCTTGAAATTAGCTCTCAGTTTTGCAGAACCAAGTACCCTCAGGTCCTTCATGCCGAGGGAAGTGAGTTTTTTATTTTTTATTTTTTTAGATTTTATTTTATTTATTTATTTATTTATTTTATTGAGACACACACAGATAGAGAGAGAGAGAGAGAGGCAGAGATACAGGCAGAGGGAGAAGCAGGCTCCAGGCAGGGAGCCCAACATGGGACTCGATCCTGGGTCTCCAGGATCACACCCCAGGCCGCAGGCAGCACTAAACCACTGCACCATCAGGGCTGCCTGGAAAGTGAGTTTTAAATCGTAGGTCTGGCCTACTTAGCAAAGACTGGGCTTTATCAAATGGGAGAATGCCTGGGTGATGCTGGCTTGAGCTCTTCCATGACGAGGGAGCACTTCTCCGTCTCTGCTTTTTATTGGAAATGGCATGAGCTTTATTGCCTAAGTGTTAAAGCACAAGGACAAAGTAGGAAATTACTTTAACTTTCATTCAGGGTGCTATATTGCCTGCCTTTTTCCAGCGGGTATGAAGGGCAGTTGGCCATGCAAGAAAAGGGTGTATTTTGCAAATAAGTGTCCCTAAAGTTCTGTGTTTCATTTTTTTAAGGGCTTGATCCCAGAATAGCTGTAAAAGTATTCCCTTGCTACAACTTTTTTACTTGTTCTAATGTATTGGGATTATGATACGACTTAATATAATAAAGCAGATTGATCGGTAAAAAAATAATGGTGTTTGCATAGCCAAAATAAGTTTGTTTCATATTGGAAGGATACTGTTTTCTCACAGAGTTAAATAACTATTAAATCTTGGGATCAGAAGGGAGCAATCATTTATCTAAATGAATCTTTGTATGAGATCCCAACCAAGTGATTACCTAACCTATGTTTGGTTTTATCTACTGCCAGAAGCTCTTTTTCCTTGGATGTAACATCATACCTTTGCCGTGCTCCATTAGAAATCTGTTCTCTGTATTATGTTCCAGTTGGTCCTGGTATACCCTGTACCCACTGATCCCACTCCTGATCTAATAGAACAAATCAGAATTATTTCACCTCTCTTCTAGCTGACAAGGTATAAAATATTTGAAGGCAGCTTTTACATTTGCCCTGTCTTTTCTCTTGTCCAAGGTAAGCTTCCCTAGTCCTCTCTTTCCTACATACCATCCCTGTTGACTTCATCCTGATAATGCTCTGTTAGATCCTCGTTCCTTTTTTTGTTTTTAGTTTAAATTCTATTAGCCAAAATATAATACATCATTAGTTTCAGATATAGTTCTCAACAATTCATTAGTTGTGTATAACACCCAGTGCTCATCCCATCACATGCCCTTCTTAATGCTTGTCACCCAGTTACCCCATTCCCCAACCACCTCCCCTCCAGCAACCCTCAGTTTGTTTCCAAGAGTTAAGATTTTCTCATGGTTTGTCTCCCTCTCTGATTTTTATCCCATTCTTTGTAAAGGGAAGTGTCCAAAAATGAATAGAACAAGTTAGATATTAACATGATAGTATGCTTTCATGAGTTAGGATTTTATGGCATGCAATTTTATGGCATGTGTCGGGAGAAAACACTTCTATGATTTATTATATATCCCATGATGTACTTATTTATTTGGTTGTGTATACTGTGCCTTGGTAAAAAAAAATATTTAGTCTAAGATTAATATTTAGTCTTAATCTTAGAAAAGTACATAGATCGCATTAAGGTAAAAGAATTTGTTAGGAAGAAATCGGATCAAAAGGCAAATGACAGTAGGAGAAATAAAATTATATCAAAGGTAAGATTAATACCCAATGCCTGTCAGACACCCAGCCCCCTGCTTCCACAGCTGAAGCAAGATGGCTTTCATGAATGAAGAAATAAATAAAATCTTTAAAAAAAAGAAAAGATGATAACTCTAATCAGTTATATGATTCACAGTCTCCAGAAGATAACAGCAACCCCAGTACTCAAAAGAAATACAACCAGTTTTGGTATTGAGATATTATTGACTCCATGTGAAAAAGACACTGGATGGAATATTTAGAGATATAATTTCCAAAATGCCTTTTAGATGTACAGATCTATGAATTTTAATAAGTTTATACATGTGTGTAACCACCACCACAATAAAGACAGAAAATACTTCCATCGCCCCCAAAATTTCCTCATGCCCCTTTGGACTCAGTTTCCCTAGCCTCAGTGCCTGGCAACTACTGTCCTAATCTTATTGTCTACAGTTTGGCCATTTCTGTGTCATATAAATAGTCATATAGTGTGTCACCTTTTTGCCTTCTTTCATTCAGTATAATGCTCTGAGTTTCATCTGTACTGTGTCTTGTCTGTCTGTCTGTAGTCCATTCCTTTTTATTGTTTTGTAGCACCCCAATGCCCTACTGTAGCTTGCACCCAGTTTGTTTATCCCTTTATCAATTAGCGGACATTCACACTGTTCCCAGTTTAGAGTGTTGTCTTAGCCCATTTGGACTGCTATAACAAAAACACCATATCCCAGGTGGCCTAAAAACAACAAGAATTTATTGCTCACAGTTCTGGAGTAAGTCCAAGACCAGGCACCAGCATATCTGGTTCTGGTAGGGCCTGCTTCCTGGTTCATAGACAGCCATATTTTCCATGTGTTCTCACATGGTGGAAGGAACAAGAGAGCACCCTGGGGTCTCTTTTATGAGGGCACTAGTTCCATCCACAAGGGCTCCATCCTTATGACCTAATCACCTCCCAGAGGCCCCGCCTTCAAATGCCACCACCTTGAGGGTTAGGAATTGCTGGGGGACACATTCAGTCTAGTGCAAAATGATTATGAATACAGTTGCTATTAACATTCATGTACGTGTCTTTATGTGGATTATGTTTTTATCATTTTTCTTGAGTAGATATGTAGGTGGAATGCCGGATCCTATGGTAAGTGTATCTTTAACTTGATGAGAAACTGCTAAAATGTTTTCCAAAGTAGCTGTGCCCTTTTTAGTGCCCACTAGTGATGTATGAGCATTCTAGTTCCTCTCCATCCTTGTCAGCACTGGATATTCTCAGCTCTTCTTTCCTTGTAAATTTTAGACACTCTAGTATGTATATAGTGGTATCTATCCCATCATGACTTCTATTAGCTTTCTTTACATTTGCTTGATGGCCTGTAGTGATACAGATATTTATATCTGTTGCCCATCTTTTACTGTATTGACTTTTTCCTTAATGAGTTTGAGGGCTCTTGATGTATTCTACATAAAATTTTTTAACATATTCATTTTGCAAATATTTATGCCAGATGATGGCTTGCGTTTTCATCGTCTTAAGAGCACTTTTTAAAAAAAGAAGTCTCCAATTTTTGTGAAGCCCTGTTTGTCATATTTTCCTTTTATGATTCATGTTTTATGTGTCCTACCTAACTCAGGCAGGGTCTCCTGTGTTTTCCTCTATGTGTTTTATCATTTTAGGTTTAATATTTGGGCTGTGTTAGTTTTGGACACTCTATCCATTGCATTATTGGAATAGTATGTGAGTCAGTTTCAATGATATTGTTCTTAAACAGTTCTTAAAGTTTATTTATTTATTTATTTATTTATTTATTTATTTGAGAGAGAGAGAGAGAGAGAGAGAGAGCTAATGAGCATATGTGCCCACACACAAGTGGGGTGAAGGGCAGAGGGAGAAGGAGAGAATCTTAAGCAGATTCTGTGCTGAGTGCAGAGCTGTACACCAGGCTTTCTCTCACATCCTGAGATCATGACTTGAGCTGAAATTAAGAGTCAGATGCTTAACTGACGGAGCCATCCTGGCGTCTCTGTTCTTAAACAGTTCTCAATAAAAGTTAATGACATTGTGTCAAAGAATATACCAGAAATAATGTCTGTTGGGGAAGCTGAACCAAGGACATATCTCTCTGTTGCTCTGACATAATCCAGTGGTAGATTATATGCATTTAGTGTTTGTTAGTTAATTGTTATTGTTTCTTTTTAAAATTTTTATTTATTTTTAAAATTCAAGTATACTTAACATGTAGTGCCACACAAGTTTCTGGTGTGTGATATGCCAATTTAGCAACTTCACATGCCACTCAGTGCTCATGGCAAGTGTAGTTTTAATCTCCATCACCTATGTCACCCATCTCCTCACCCACCTCCTCTCTGGCAACCACCAGTTTATTCTCTGTATTTAAGAGTCTGTTTTTTGTTCGTCACTTTTTTTGGTTAGTTTATTGTTTCTTAATATTAACTCAGAAGCCCTTCTTTCTTGAATGAATTAGGTATATGGTAAATATACTTCTGACTCATGACAAGTAAAATCATGTTGTCTGCAAACAGGAGGAAGTTTTTAGTATTGTTTTATAGAAGGTTGGCGGAAAGAGCACATACAAAGGATTGAGCTTTTCCAAAAGTAGTATCTAAGCAATTAAAAGCACGCTTTTAAAATGTGAGCCAGAAGGCATTTCTGTTTTTCCTGGAATCCTCAAAAACTATTTCTACCAACTTACACCCCAGTGATATTTTTAAGGTGCTGATTTTGTGTTCGACCCAAGTCAATAAAACCATCTTATCCTCTATAGATTACTCCCTAGGTAATAGGGTATTGCATTGGCCAATATTGGAAGAACCAGATCTAAAGATCACCTCATTTAGAATATTGTCTGAGAAACTCAGACTTCAGATTTATATAGAGGAAAACAGGCATACACTTTCAATGAAATGTTCCATAAAATAAATATATCTATATATTGGAAGGGAATAAAGAGTTGTCCTTTTGAAAGTGATTTAATGGTCACAGAATAAAACTAGATGGGGTCATAGCCAAGGACTTGATGGAAACACTTTTTTTTTTTTTAACCGTTTGACCACTTTAACCCATTTCACTCACCCACTGCTCCCCACCTGACAACCTCCAATCTGTTCTGTGTATCTATGAGTTCAGGATTTCTTTTTTAGTTTCCACATATCAGTGAGATCATAAAGTATTTGTCTTTCTCTGTCTGATGGAAACACTTTTAATAAGTTCACAAGGAGCTAGACCCTAAGCTCAGTGTGAATAGGGTCCACATCTTTCCTATTCATGCTTATATCCTCAGTTTCTAGCTCAGGGCCTGTCACATAGTAGGCAAAGAAAGAAAGAAAGAATTAATGAATGAATGAGTATTTCCTGGACCCAGTTCAAAAGCTGCTTGGGCAATCTTAAGTATTTAAAAGTAGGCATATAGGCCAGCCCCAGTGGCCCAGTGGTTTAATGCCACCTTCTGCCCGGGTCGTGATCCTGGAGACCCCAGATCGAGTCCGTTGGGCTCCCTGCATGCAGCCTGCTTCTCCCTCTGCCTGTGTCTCTCTCATGAATGAATAAATAAATAAAATCTTTAAAAAAAAAAGTAGGCATATACCCAGCATATCCCAGGCTGAGTATTCTTCCTAGAGATGTTCTCACTCAGGACTATAAAAGGGCATGTAGGAGGATGCTGATTATGTATGGTCTGTTTGTGGGACTGAGTTGGAGGTAGCCTAGGTGTCCATCCCTAAGGGTAGGTATGAATAACATGAAATACTTTGCAACGATCCAGATGTACATAAACAGCAATGAGGATAAAAAAAAAAGATTCTTTAGTCAGAAAAGTAAGAAACACAATGAGATTCATAGTATGGTACATTTATGTAATTTAAAACACATGGATGTTTGAAACAACATACATTTTGAGGCAGTGTATCAAGGGGGCACAAGAACATGGATTCTGGAGCCAGAATTTAGGGACCCAAATCCCATTTCCACTACGTACTGCTTATCTTGGGTGAGCTACTTAGTTGCTTTGTGCCTCAGTTTTCTCATTTGTAAAATGGTGACACCTCATTGTACTGTTATCCAGATTGGGTGAGTTAATGTATGTGAAGCATTTGGGACATATCATAAGCGCTCCAAGACTATTATCTATTATAAATATTATTACAAAAGAATATGCCTCAAGACATGTATCAAACACATTAGAGTGGGTGGCCAAGGGGGTAAAAGAAAAGGAGTAGGATTTGGAGATGAAGAGGAGAGGAGGAAATAAAAGGAAAAAGAAAATTATTTAGAGCTTACTGTTGGGGCAGGGGACCTTAATTTGTGACACTGGGGAGAGTAAATTTTCCAGGTGTCCCTGGTCTCTGAGATTCCAAAACTTCAAAACTACTTTCAAGTCTTAGATACCTATGTCTAGACCTGTCCTTGTTACAGTATTTGAAAGCCAAACTTAGATCCTTGTATAAGAATGGATTGTACCTGAATCTTTCAAGGTTACTAGCATTTTGAGCAAGTGTTGAATTGATGAGAGCTCTAATGATCCCTTCTGATTTCACTTTTCCTTATCACTTTATTATTATCATCAGGATTTGCTTTATTTATTTATTTTACCTAATGTATTTTTTTGGCTTGGCAGTCTCTGGCAAATCAGGCACAAGAAGGGAGAGGCCGACATCTGCTGTGGCATGTTATAAATAAAACTGGTTTTAAGTGTTCAGCAATTTGTAGGGAAGATATGGGAGAAAAATCTTTTCCTCCGGGCAGCCAAGATGGAATTTTAAAAGTCACTGGATTATGAAATATTACTAGTGTAATTTGAAGTCTTTCTAGTGAGTCTCATTGTTTTGAGCCCCCAATCTCACCACTGTAAAGGGTTAAAATGAGGGGACATGCCAGTCTTTATATAGTCCAGAATGTCCTTCCAAATGCTGGTCACAAGCACAGAGGGACCAAATATAACTTGGTCTTGGTCAGCAGCTCCTTAACATGGAGGCAGTATTCGTAGTGAGGTTTGTTACAAGTAATTTGCTTCTACTAACATTAGTTTTTTGTGTGTGTGAGTGGATCCAGATTATTCCTATAATAACTTCCTTCTTTGTTATTTGCATTTTGTATCAGAATTTCATGAAGAAACAGTATGCACCCAGATACAAATGAGGAGGTGTTAATGAAGAGGCTGTTTACATAGTGTAGGCAGGTTAAGGAACAAATGAGATGGTGAGGCTCCCTGAGACTCACACAGATGGAAGATATTCCCACTCACCAAGGGCTGGAAGGAAAGGGTTACCGAAACCCATTAGAGCTGGAAGAGGAGCCACTGAGTGGGAATTGCCACTGCTAGAGCAGCACAGCTCTATCAGAGAGTGAACAGGGGAGATATACTCTGACCTCTCTTATCTCATGCCCTCAGATTTTCAGATTTCCTGCCATTCTCTCCCACTGGCTTAACCCAACTGGAAGCCAGTTGTAAGGTTGTCTAGGAGATGCAACCCACAGGTATCAGCTTCCCAGGGCCCAGGACAGAGAGGAACAAAGAGTGGATTGGGGGATGGCAAATGGAGAACTGTCAGCATACATTTCTTTCTTTCTTTCTTTCTTTCTTTCTTTCTTTCTTTCTTTCTTTCTTTCTTTCTCTTTCTTTTTTACAAAGAGAGAAGTTTGAGACTCTTCTTTATACCTATGGGAGTGTGGTACAAATGTGAACATAATATGTTAAGTATTTTATGGCAGAAAAGAGACTGCAAATTACTGGTCTATGAGGCGGTCTCCCAGGGTAGAACTTTGGGTAACATTTTCCTCTCTAGTTTGCTATCTTTGAGCACAACTAGGTTCTATTTATAAATACATTTGGTAGGCAAATTTCTATTAAGATTTAGATATCTGTCTTTAGAAGAAAAGTCCCCAGGGAATGTAAGCTCCATTTCCAATTCATTGTCTTCTTTGCCATTGTATACCCAGCATCTCACACAGTGCCTCCTGGCATTGTGAATGAATGAATGGGAAGTGATCTTCATGCACCTTATATGGTCTAGGTATGGATTCATTGTCTCCACTCCAGAGAATATGATAGTCATTTTGCTGATTATGTAAAATTCCGTAAAAACAAACGATTATCATGATGGGACCAGATAGCCATGTAGGTGCTTGCACCTTGATGGTAAAATGGAGGCTTATAACTAAGATAATTATGTTCAGTTTGCCAAGGAACAGAAAGGAATTAGGACTAGAAAGAGATTCTGGTCCTCTGAGCCATGGAGTTTGACCATGGCCCTCTTATGCTGATGAAGATAAGAGTGGAATGGCATTTCTCTCTTATCTTTCCTGCAAGTATTCACTGCACTTAGCCTTCCCCCACAAAAATGAGAAATGTAAAGTCAAAAGCCTAGAATATACAGAGATGTCGTAAACTCCAAATCTCTTTGGAGATATATAACATTAAAGCTTATCAGAAAAACTGGTATGCTCATATTCTTCATGTTTTGGGAGAAGATTCTTGGTCATTTTGATGGACATTCTGAGGATGCTACTAAACCTGATTAAAAAGGAGGAAAGCAAATCATTCAGGTTACTGTTTGTCCTAACTTCTGAAAATGTCACAGCTTCCTGTAGAATGGGTTGCTTGAGACTGAGAAGCCTATACTCATTTTTTATGACAAGCACTCCAAAGTAGAAGCATCTGAAGGCTTAACACTGTAGGTAACCCAATATAGGGTAAGCCAATATGAGAGGTCAAGCAGTGTGTAGGGAAGTGATCTGAGGATCTAATCTCTCAGTCAAGAAAATGCTATGGGCAATGTCTGTTATGAAGTTGAGTGGGAGAGAGAACCTGTCAAGGTACATGGTGACGGGTCAGGTCTTATATTGGGGAAGAAGTTACCCCCTTGCTGAATCTCACAGATAAGCTAACATGAAGTCTAATGAAAGGAATTATGTCATGAGGCCTTTGCCATTATGATGAGTTCTAAAAGCTGAACAAGTTGTCCCAAAGTGCGAGACCACAGACATAGGCTTGGGGAATCCAGACTGTTGTTTTCATGGATCTGGACAACTTTCCTGAGATGGGTGGGAGAGTCAAGTCCTCCTGAGAAGAAGTAAATGGGTCTCCCCTTCTCTCCAGAATTGTATATTCCAGGTATCTCTGGGCCAACTGATAAAGCCTCTGATAAATGGGAAGACTATCCACTATCCAAGGAGCCTTGCTGAGTTGTTTTCAGATGGGCTAAGATGAAAGCAGGGTGAGAAGCCCAACTCCCAGCCCATTAATATCCATCAGAGGGTGTAGGACTCATATCCCATTATCTGCTGCTGGCCAGTGGCCCCTGAGAATGGATTTCCCCCAGTCCAGGGATCCATGTGTTAGAAACCAGATGACAGAATGAGCAACTCTCCAAGGAAGGCCTGATGTGGAAAGCCATACTATTCTGGTGGATTTAAGTGCCATCTACATGGAAAGGATGCTTATTGCCTAGGGGAGAATTAATCTACGTTTCCCAAGTCATGAAGACAAGGTATTTTTAAGTATCCATGGAAGGGATAGTAGAGCTCTACTATGGAAAGGAAGGAATTGGGATGTAGCCCCAGTGGATCTGGGAGTATCTTGTGTATGGTTTGGCTCAATCTTCAGGGAAAGTATAAAACAAAGCATATGACACAGAACAGGAGGTATAAAAACAGGTCCACAAGACATGTATGATTAGTTCATTTATGGCAACAGTGAAACGACAATGCGATGAAGGAAAGATGGCCTTTCCAAAGGTGTCAGTTGTTTAAATCTGGACCCCTCTCTTATACTATGAACAAATATCAACTCCAGGTACATTGTAAATGTCAACGCCAAAACAAAAAATAATATGGCTTCTGCATCTTGGTGCAGTGGCAGTATTGTAGCCAATGAAGTTTATCCAACACATAATTATTGCTAATTAAAAATAATACGGCTTTTAATAAAGAATATGAAAGATATTTTTATGACCTTGGAGAGGCAGAGAGTTTTTAAACAGGATATAAAGAACATTCATCACAAAGGAAAAGACTGACAATTACGACTATATTAAAAATAAACTCAGGGGCACCTGGGTAGCTCAGTTGGTTAGGTGTCTGGCTCTTGATATCAGCTCAGTCTTAAACGCAGGGTTGTGAGTTCAAGCTCTGTATTGAGCTCCATGCTGGACATGGAGCCTACTTAAAAAATAAAAATACATGAAGTGAGTTCATGCAAAGACACCATTAAGACAAGCCACAGATTGGGAAAACATAGTTACATATATGTACATATATGTATATATACATGCACACACATATGCATACACATATACATAAAAGGATACCTCCAAAACATATGAAGAATAAACAAGATACCAGGAAGACAAATATAGGTGGCCTGATAGAAAAATAGGCAAAGACTCAAATAAGCACCTTACAAAGGAGTAGATTCAAATGACCAACAAACTTACAGGAAGATTATCTGTCATCAGATAAATGCAAGTTAAATTCACAGTAGGAGAGGTTCTAGTCCTAAGTAAGGACTATACACTCACAGAATGCAACAGAACAATGTGCATGGAGCAGCTGTCTGTGAACTCAGAGAAGGAAACACAAGCAGGTGGATTGGCAAGCTCAAAGTACCACTGACCTGATAGTGACTTGTCATTTTTATTTTCTGATGTCTCCCAGGCCCAGACTCAGAGATAGCCCCAAGCCCCCGGAGTGCACACGAGGTGCATAACTTGAGACCTCTTGAGACTTTAAAAAGAACATTCTTTTGTCTTGGTCCATGGGATGGGAAGCAGGCCCCTACAAGACAGAGAGAGTGGAGGCATCCCCCACTCTTTCTGTTTGTGTATTTTCCATTGTCTTCTGTCCCAGCACCCATACCGTGCCCTGCAGAGAGGAGCTGTGATAGCACCAGCATCATGGTGCCTATGCCTTTGTGCCAGGACCCTGGGAGGAACCTTGTTATTTTTCCTGTTTCCTCTACACCCAGCTGGTTGCATTCTCCCTCTCTGTGTATCTTCTCTGTCCTGCCTTGCTGAACCAGCTGTGGAAAGTGTACAGTAGAGCGTGGAAGCTAAGGCTCCACTTTCTAGCCAGAATGCTAGGAAGGGAGGTGCTGAGTTCACACAGAGAAGGGCCTTGGAAAAGCAACAACATAAAGTTGTATGAACTTCTGGGCTTACTCCCAGGTTGCACATACATGCAACTGATTCTAAACAGCATAATAAAGGCTTTGAGAACTGATTCATGGTGTGACAACCTCCCAGGTTGCAGACTGACCAGTAGATTGCACACCTCCCAGGACAGATGCGAATATCACTGCAAAGGCTTTGTAAACTAAGCTGATTTTGGAACCACAGGGAGTAAATCAGAACTTGTGGACTTGATATTAGGCAAAGACCTTCATGACCTTCAGTTGAGCAAAGAGTTCTTAGATAGGACACCAAAAGCACAACCTGTGAAAAGAAAAAAATGAATTGGACCTCATAAAAAATAAAATTTTTAATGTGAATCCATGAGATATCAACTCACACCAGTCGGATTGGCTATTATAAAAAAGACAGCAATACCAAGTATTGGTAGGGCTCTGGAGAAAAGGAATCTCTGTGCACTCTTGACAGGAATGAAGCAGAAATCAGGATGAAAGTTCCTCAGAAAATTAAAAATAGAACCACTGTATGATGCAGCAGTTCCACTTCTGGGTATTCACCTGAGAAAAACAAAAAACAGCAATTCAAAGAAAAGTATGCACCCCTATGTTCATTGCAATATTATTTACAATAGCCAGGATATAGAAGCTGCCTAAGTGTCCAGCAGTAATGAATGGATAAGGATGTGGTGCTCGCACCCATGCTCACACACACATGCACGATGGAATATTAATCAGCCATACATAGAATGAAATCCTGTCATTTATGAAAACATGGATGGACCTACAGAGAACAATGCAAGTGAAATAAGCTAGACACAGAAAGACAAGTACCATATGATCTCACTTATATGTGGAATTTCAAAAACAAAACAAACAAACAAACTAAACAAAACAGAAATGGACTCATAGGTACAGAGAACAAAGTGGTGGTTACCAGAGAGGAGGGGGTTGGTGGAATATGGATGAAATAGGTAAAGGGGATTGAGAGGTATTAACTTCCAGTTATAAAATGAATAAGTCTCTGGTTGTAAAGTACAGCATGGGGAATGTATGTAGGAATGTAAGTGGATCTCAAAGGCCTTTAGGCTGAGTGAAAGAAGCTTGTCTTTAAAAAGATATGTATTGTATGATTCCATTTATAGGGCACTCTGGAAAAGATAGGATTATAGGGACAGCAGACAGAGGAGTGGTTGTCAGGATTTGGGGGTGAGGGATGGGTTTGACCACAAAAGGATACACAAAACTATTTGGGGGGATGAAGGAACTTTATAGTATCAGTATCCCCTGATTATGGGATGGTTATAATAGTCTATCAGGCCTTCAGAAAAGATGATGGGTTGGAACACCCACGTGGCTCAGTTGGTTAAATGTCTGAGTTTAGCTCAGGTCATGATTTCAGGGTTCTGGGATTGACCCCTGCATCAGGTTCCCCACTCAACAGGGAATCTGCTTGTCTCTCTCTGTCTGCCCCTCCCCTTGCTTGTTCTCTCTCTCTCAAATAAAAAATAAAATCTTTTAAAAAGATCATGAGTCTATCAGGTTTATAAAATCATACATAACCCCAAGAAAAGAACCCCACTGGAACCATGTATGTGTGTGTACATGTGTGTGTGATAGGGTGGTAGTCACACAAGTATATGCATTCATCCAAACTTATTGAACACTTAAAATTGGTGATTTTTTGTGGAATGTCAAGTATACCTCAATAAAGAATAAAAATATTGGTAAATCAAATAAATCATAATGAAATACGACTGCACCCTTATCTGCATGGTTAACATGAAAAAGGATGGCAATACCAAATGTTGGCAAGGACATGGAGCAGCCAGCTTCATTCCCTACAAGGGGGTTATGCATTTTTGGAAAATTCTGGTGCCTGGTCCTAATGCTGTGTATGCCTGTGTCTGAGAACATCTCTCACTGTGTATGTTCCAGAGGAGAGCACACAGAGCACCAAGACCCAGAAGTGCCATATTCAAAACAGTACCATCCTAGCTTTAACTGGAGATAACCCAGATAGCCATCAAAAAGACTGAAGAATAAATCATAATGTACTGATTCTCTGGAATACTATATAGCAATGAAAGAAGACACACTGCAGGCAGTGGGGGTACAGTGACACGAACAGAAGGCCGAGCACCCTCACCAACTTCACAAACACTGAATGTAGCACATGAGAGCAAAGAAAAATTTCCCAGGCTTTTTTTTTTTTTTTAAGATTTATTTATTTATCATTTGACAGAGAGATTGGGGGGGTGGAGAGAGAGAGAGAGAGAGAGAGAGAGAGAGAAAGAGCACATGAGTGAGGAGAGGGGCAGAGGGAAAGAATTTCAGGGACTCCCCACTAAGCCCAGAGCCCGCTGCCGGGCTTGATCTTATGACCCTGAGACCATGACCTGAGCTGAAATCAAGAGCCTGACACTTAACTGACTGAGCCACTCAGGTGCCCCCCACATTTCCCAATCTTAAAATAAAAACACTTCTATGTTCTCTGAATCCAAAGAATCAACCAGCTCATTTCTATTTAAGTCAGCGTGTGGAAATTGCATTCATATGTCCGAGGACTGAAGTTAATTCATCAGGGGCTTGTGATTGGTAAGCTGAGGAAAGCATCTGGGGTTTTCTGTGATGAGTATAGGTAAGCTGAGGGCCTTGCCATGGCGGAGGGGAGTGAGGTTGGAAGTAGTGTCTTTGGAGGAGGGGGATTTGAGCTTTTGGAGGGTGAAATATTTCACTCTTGAGTTCCCTACTGCAAAAGATTTTTCCTTTTTCAAACCTTTTTGTTTTCACTTTTATGCTTTTATATCAGATTGCCTCATGTTTTCATCATTCCAGAATCAATAATGATAAATTTCTTGCAATCAAGAAAAATTTTAGCTTTAACCATGAATCAAAGAGTCACAGACCCACTACCTCCTATCAACTTCACCAAAAAGAATAAATCAAAATTCTTTCACAGAAAATGAAAGAGGACTGTCAATCAGAGATGAGTGGCTGCTAGATTTTTCCAGTGTCCAAACCACAACTTTTACCAAGATAAGAACAAGTTGATTAATTGCAGAGTCTCTTCCAGTGTCACATTTAGCATTCCTCATCCACCTACCAATTCATAAAGCTCCCTGTGAAGGGAGATGAAGGGACCAACTATTACAAATAAAATATAAATACTTTTGGCTCACTGTATCTGCATTGCTAAGTTCAATCAAGACTTGCGTTGGAATAACACAGAAGCATAAAATTTTCAGACACCCATATCTGCAACTTTTCTGGTTGCATTTCCTCCCCTGCAGCATCTACATGTGCTCAGTCATCCCATCCATCACAGAAGGAGCTCTTTTCTGCTGGTAAGATTTCGATTTCAGAGATGTGGACCACTCAGTCTGCACTTCCTCGGCAGGGGATTTCGGTGAAACCATCTGCTTTGGGCTCACCTGGGACAACCTGGCTGCCAGACTGCATGGAGGATTTCAGTCTTGAGGCCCCAGGCCCACATGAAATATGTTATATTTGTAACCATCCTCCCAGGGGTGGCTGTCTACCCATTTGGCATCACATACATTATAGTCTCGTTATGGTAGAATTTCGAGCCTGGGTAGCTCTCCAGAGTCCCAAAGCATTCTGGGCCCGTTGATCCTGGGTACCCTCAAACTCTTAGGTCATTCCTATATACTGACCCAATACTTATTGCTTTTTGAATCTAAATAAGCCAGTGTGCCATGTTCCATGTCCCACACAGAACAGTGGGAAAAATGCTTATGTTGAGATCCAACAGACCTGGGTTTGAACCCCAACTGTACCATTTACTATGTAATCTCTAAATTCACTTACAGTCCTCACTTATAAAGTAGGATTATGGCCACTTCATTGGGCATCTTGAGGCTTAAGGAGAGAACATATATCAAAAGTTCATCAACTTTGCTTTCTCCACTATAGCATCTCACTGGGATACAAATCTTTTAAGACAACTCTCACCCTAAAAACAAGAAATTAAACTTTTCATACCCCTCCAGCTTATAAATCATTTCTCTTCTCCCCTCCATTGATAGCCCTTCTGAAGAGTAGTCTGTACTCACTCACTGCTGTCAATTCTGTCCTCACATTGACTTGTGAATCCACTCGGATCGGCCAGATTTCCGTTCCTGCTACTCCATAAAAAGCTCTAGTCAAAGTCACTGATAACTTCCATGTTGTTAAATTCAGCAGTCCATTTTCAGTCCATCTCTTCTTGGCCTCCCAGCAGCCCTGGCATGATTTGTCACGCTCTCTTCCTTGAAATACTCCCTCCACTTGGATTTCAGGATGGCAGATACTTCTGTTCTCTGATCTCCTTCTCCAGCCCCTTTACTGAGTCTCCTCAGTAACACTAAACACCAGAGGAGCCTGACTGTCCTTGAACTCATTTCATAGTAGGCCTCACCCATACCTGTGGATTTAAATACTTCCATATGCTGAAGGTTCCCAAATTCATACATTCGGACATTTCCTCTGAACTCCAGTGTCTATGACATCCTCTCTTGGATATCCCCACTTTGTCACATCTCTCTTAGATACCACCACTTTGTCACATACTGCATATCAGCAAGTAGTATTGAAACAAATCCAGCATCTGGCTGCTTCTCCCTATCTCCGGGTCCAAGCCACCGTTGTATTTTGCCTGTATTAGTGCAATAGCCTCTTCACTGATCTTTTTGTTTCTGCCCTTGCCTGCTCCCCCCCTTACTAATGCAACCAGACTTGAGTTACAATGTGAAACAGCTCTGTCACTCTTTTGCTCCCCCTTTGTCTTTTTTAAAAGTTGAAATCCTCCATGGTGTGCCTCTGCTACCTTTGCTTCTGCTCTCACTCTGCTGTAACCACACTGGCTTCTTGGCTGCTTCTCAGACACATCAAGCAGGGCCTTTGCATTCACAGTTTCTTCTAGTTGGAAACCTGTCCCCCAGAACATCTCAGGGCTCATTTCCTTGTTCTCTTTAGTTCCCTGCGCACGTGTTAGAGAAGTCTGTGGACACACTGTATAAAGTAACAACCCCTTCCCTCAACCTCTCTTGGCTTTCCTTACCCCTCTTGCCATGCCTTAATTTTCTCCATGACAGTTTCCACAATTCTTTCATAAAATATCACTTTTTATTAGTTTACTGTCTTCCCTCATTTAAAAAATAAGCTCATTCATCAAGTTATGGAACCTCTGTTCCAGTTTCCTCACATAGCCAATGGGTTAAAGAGTCCCATTTTCTGGTCACCCCCCCCCCAAGGACATTGTGAGGAACAGACATGTTAACACATATAGAAATGCACTGAAAATATTTAAAAGTGCTACCTGCATGTAAGACATTAATTCTATTGTCATCATTGTCAATAAAGAGAATTCCAAGGGGTTCCTGCTTCTACCATCCTTGGGTACCTACCTATGGGAAGGCTTTTCTTCTTACAACTAGATAAAAAGCTGAAATGTCTCCTCATATACTAACAGACAGGATAGATGAGGCTGCTGAGGGGGTCATGGAGGCCAGGAAATGGGATGAGTGGCCGTGGGCAAGCAGCAGTGTGTGTCAAAACCTCAATTTCCAAAATATATAAAAAATGAAGTATTTATAATATTTCCAAAATATACCAGAAGTGAAGTATTGTATTTCCTCTGCCTTGACAGAGTTCGTAAGATCAGGAAAAAAAAAAAAAAAAAAAAAAGATAGGCAAATGCTTAGTCCACACAGAAGATCTGGCAAAGTGATAAGGTGCAGATTGCTGATGTCAGCACCTTCTGTGCATACCCTGTAACCTTAAGTGAGTAATTTTACTCCTCTATGCCTCTGAGGATAAAGAAGGGTGATAAAGAACCCATCTCGGGATCCCTGGGTGGCGCAGCAGTTTAGCGCCTGCCTTTGGCCCAGGGCACAATCCTGGAGACCCGGGATCGAGTCCCACGTCGGGCTCCTGGTGCATGGAGCCTGCTTCTCCCTCTGCCTGTGTCTCTGCCTCTCTCTCTCTCTCTCTCTCTCTCTGTGTGACTATCATAAATAAATTTTAAAAAATTAAAAAAAAATAAAGAACCCATCTCTTGGGGTTGTAGTGTGGTTAATTGCAAATCACTGCCCATTCTAGTAAATGTCACCTATCTTTATTATTATTGTGTTATTTGTACAGTATGAAGCACCATATGAAAAAAAAATTTTTTTTTTTTGCATTATCGTGTTTTCTTTCTAGCTGGGGCCAATGAGAAATGGTGAAAAGGTTAGGAGCATTTCATTGATACACATTTATTGAACCGTAGCTACCCACTAAAAGCATTTTAAAGAAGTGTTTAACTAATGACCAAAGTCAAACCGATATATATAAATCCCCTCTCAGTCTTTCAAAATTCTTTTGATGTCCTTTGATAACTCTCTTAGGGAAGAATAAGTGTGGAAATCTGAAGATTCAAGAACCCTCTGATGTAAAGTGAGACATAATAAAAAAAAGTTGTGTCAGTGTGAGCTTGGTTTGACTGTGATTAGAACTGTAGATTCCACAGGGGTCTTCCCAAAAGGATTTCGGGTGTGCATTAGATCTTTATAAGTGACTTCCCTTCTTTGAGTCTGAGTTTCCACATTGCAAATTTGAGAGTATTAATAACTGCCCTAAAAATAATGGCAGTCACTCTCCATTTCCATCACACCCTGGATTCTCTCGCAATAATGAATTAATTGCAGTTGTTCTAATAAGCTAAGTTCTCTCTCACCTCTGAACCTAAGCTGTGGGTTTTTTTTTTTCTGCCCTGCCAACCTAAAACCCCAACTTGCCTTTCAAGACTGTCCCTAGCTTTCACTTCTGAAGGGGTTGGGGGGTCCCTTCTCTATGCCCCTGTAGAAACATATGCCCACTGCCATCAAAGTATTTACCACATGAAATGGAAATTGCTGTCTGTCATAAGCTTGCAAGCCCTGCCAAGCATTGGGCCCCTGGTACCCAGCACAATATCTAGCACAAAAAACAGCACTCAGTATATATTTCTTCCTCAAGAAATCTTATTTACAATTATTCAGTGTACTTTTACACACATTTTGGAAGACTTAGTATGCAGATAAAATGCCATAACACTTAATAAAGCTAAAATCACTATGAAAAGAATGTATATTACAAATGCGAAAGACCTTTCAGAAAAACTTTGGTGATGTATAAAAGACAAAAGAGGTAATGGCATCTTTCCCCTGCCAATGATACAGCTATTTCTATTAACCTGGAGTGATCATTTAAGATCTTTAAAATAATAAACCTATTCTCTTAACATGAGTGTGTGTTGATAGCATGTATTTAGAAAATGCAGGGCGCAAAGCTGTGTAGAGAACACAGAGATGAACAATGAGGTGCAAGAGGTAAGCCATGGGCACTGACAAGGTAGAAAGTACGGAGGACTAGGCTGCCTGGGTGGCACAGTCGGTTAAGCCTCTGACTCTTGGTTTTGGCTCAGGTCCTAATCTCATGATTTGTGGGGTTGAGCCCTGCAGCAGGCTCTGTGCTCAGCATGGAGTCTGCTTGAGATTCTCTCTTCCTCTGCCCCTCCCACTCATGCTCACTGTCTCTGTATCTCTCAAATAAATAAATAAAATACCTTTTAAAAAAGTACAGAGGATTGAAATACAAAAGAAGTGCACTGGCATTTATGAAAATTTATAAGGGGAAGCACTTGTACAACTAGAGGAATCAAAGAAGACTTTATAGAGATGACTTGAGGGGTGATTAGAAGCTGGACAGGTTCTCATGGACTTTGCATACGAAGGTGAGAGGGATGTAGGGAACCCACTGTACTGAGCTGACAAGAGCCTGGTGGAACCTTGGTTTTAGAAAGGATAATCTAGCTGGTTGTGCAAGGTGGACCAGTCCAGAGGCTGGAGTGTAAAAAGGATGCTCCTGTAGTCATCCAGGTAAGTGCTGAGGGGTGTCAGGTAGATGGTGGGCAAGGGATGAAAAGCACAGACACTGTAGAGGAGGGAAGGATTTCAGTTACATGTGGGAGGCCACTGGAGGATGTGGAGGCACCTGGGGTGGAACCAAGAATGTGAGGGCATTGAGCATGAGGATTTCATGGCTCGGGAAAGTGCTGCCAAGTTGCTTCTGATTTCTTCAATTTAGCAATTGCAGTCAGCGTATCCAATTCAACAGATCAGCGACTTGATTGAGACACAGGGAAGAAGCTGTTGGAATGGCTAGGCTGGTTCATTGTTCATGCCTCAGCGAGCAATTGATTCCCTCTGAGATGCCCCAGAAAACAGGATTCAGTTCTGGGGTGGTCCTGCCCTGGTTCTCACTCTGCAATCAGCAGCTGCATCTGTTAGTTTGGCCAAGTGATTGATGGGTTGAGTCTGCCTCCTAGCAGGGGACTTTGAGGGGGAGGCTGCAGCAGTTTGAGAAACTAAAACACAGAAAAAGCAGGAGAAGGAAGAAGATCGACAATCATTCAGGTCCTTGAGTGCATTATAAAGTCAAGTGGTTTGGCTCAGGGTGAGGCTTTTCTGGTTGTTATCTGTGTGGTCTTAGTATGGAATGTGACACCTTCAAGTCCAAAGAATATATTTTGGGATGCTGTAATAAACCAACTGTACATTAAGTTCTTAGGGAATCTGGAAAGCCTTGTTTCTGGTATTCTTCACTGGAAGTGAAGTGTTTTCCTGAGGCTACCTAGTGCCAGGGTGCTTTGATCAAATTCCATTATGGAGGGCAGCCCTGGTGGCTCAGCAGTTTAGTGCCGCCTTCAGCCCAGGGCGTGATCCTGGAGACCCAGGATCAGGACCCACGTCGGGCTCCCTGCATGGAGCCTACTTCTCCCTCTGCCTGTGTCTCTGCATCTCTCTCTCTGTGTCTCTCATGAATAAATAAATAAAATCTTTTAAAAAAATTCCATTATGGATCCAAAAAAGGTGTATGGTTCCCTAGGAGCAACATGGTAGTCATCCTTCACCATAGTAATTCATCTATAGTTAAGAACCTACTATGTGCCAGGCAGGTTTTGGCATTTGCAGTGAATGGAACAGAGGGAGAGACAGATAATAAGGAAATGTCATTTCCTGATAAATACTATGATGAAAATAAAGCAGAGTGGTAGGATAGAGACTGGGGGCTAATTGGGTATGGCTGGTTAGAGCAGGCTTCCTGGAGGAGGTGATGTGGCTTGGAAAGGAATAAGTAGGTGCCTTTATCAAGAATGGCAGGAATGGCATTCTTTGCAGAAGGAATAGCAAGTTCAGACTCCTAAGGTGGGAAAACTTGGCATATGCCCAGAACAGCAATATAGCTGGTCTGGCTAGAGTACAGTGAGGCAGGAAGGTGGGCAGGGGCAGACTAGTGGGAGCGTGGAGCCCATGCTAAGGAATTGGGAAGCCATTGTGAGTTTGAATAGGTGTGTCCTGATTGGATTCATGGTTTTAAAAGCTGACTCGGATGCCTGTGCCTATCAGAGGTGTGAGGGATGGAGGGAGAGTAGGAAGTAGATTCTTTCAGCAAGAAATAGTCTAGAATATCAAAAAGCATGGTAGTAGGAGTCAGAGACCTAGCTCCTATTCTCAATCCTTCTGCCCATCCCGGCGTGACCCTGGACTACCCCCCCTCTGCCTCAGCTTTCCCATCTGTATATAAAACTATAGAGTTAGAGGAGGTCCCATGCATAATCCTTTTCCACTTGCCCAGGCCTGAATGTGGGATGAAACAGATGTGAGCAATTATTCATTAGGAACTTCTCCAGACAGTCAAGGAACAGCATCCTTCTGGCCATCATATTTATGGCCAACCCTTCAGCCCAGACTGCTCTGTATTATGACAACGGGTAGCCTAGAAAACAAATTCCAGTGGATCCCAGAGTAGCATGAATGAGGCCTTCCTCTCAGATAGTCATGGCTCCCTTGGATCATGGGAGTGACAGAGAGATCAAGCATTTTGAAGACCTGTCAAGTCAGTTCTTACTTGCCAAGTGGCCCACGGAAGAACCTTTGCTACCTGGCCAGTAGAAGAGACCACCAGGCACCCCTTCCGCCTACCCAGAGCCGAGTCCGTGTATGGGAACAGCCCTTTGTCTGCAGACATTCACACCTTGCCTAGACCCACTGCTGACTCACCTTACTGTCTACCATCTCCCTAAGGGGTGCTTATTCAGTGTACGCCTCCTGTCATCCTCCACTGCCTTATCTTTTGCGACTCTGGCAGACACATGATCACCTGAACAAAATCTGGGAGTCATTCCCCAGTGAATATACCAACCATTACGGATCTACCCTTATCTTTACCTCCCTGGAAAGGAGAGAAGGAAAGCTCACCCATAGCCTCTCTAAGATCTACCTGTGCTGTGAAGTTTCTAATTATTGTTCATGACTGCTTTGGCCTTCCTCTTATCAGTCTAGGTGTCTTGCTTTGGGACTAGATATCTCTAATTCATCCACGCCCCTACCCATTTCTGCCTTCCTTCTAAATTAGTCAACTAGAGGGGAAGGCAAGAATCCTATGGCTAGCCTGGATGTTTCTCTGGAAGATTTGAGCCCAAACCCGAGGATGGATAGATTCAGAGGAATTAAGGGGATAATGAGGACACACAGTCCATATAGCTACAGCAGTGGGTTTTAGAAACTGCCAGGAATCATTGAGAAAAGCTAGCTTAGTATGTTCAAATAGTAGTCCTTAGAACAAGTAACATGTTAACAGCAAGAGGTTGGTAATACCAAAAAAGAGGTGAATTTGAATAGTTAGGGGCCATTTACTCCTGTTGATTTTTCTAATCACAACCTCATTATGGGAACAGTATTATAAAGCAGCCCAATTTATGTGGATTATTTTTAGGGAAAAATACCTTCAGTACATTTTTTTTTTCATTTTTATGTCCAATAGTATTTTCAGAATTTCCAAAACAGACTATGGCACAGGGAAACTGCATGGTGAATTTGGGGCTTAAATTCCTGCTCGAATTTTTATTATAAGCACTGTAGCTTAAACAAGTTGCTCAAACTTTCTGATTCATAGCCTATTGTGTAAAATAGCATTAGCTCATGGTATGGTCACATTGACTGAGATCATGAACAGAAAACTTAGCAAGAGCTGGCACCTACTAGATACTCAGTGAATGGTGCTTATCATTTGTAACTGCAGCCACTCCCCTCAGGTTTCAGATATTACAAACTTCCTTCCTTGCTATCACACACCTGCCCTGGAGTCAAAAGCAGGAAGCCTGGTTCTAGTCTGTCTCAGGTATTGCCCTATGCCTAGAGCCTATTTTCCATGTCAGGGGAAAAAGAAAAAAAAAGGGGGCCTTGCAGTGCTCACCTCGCTAAGACAAGTGTGGAAAAATTATGTGTCATCTAAAAAGTTCTTGGAGCCCTCTGGATGTCAGAGGATACATAAATTCAGACTACCACAATTTTATACGAATTGGATCTCATTACTCAAGGTCTTTGGAAACAGACAAAAATAGAAGTGTGTGAAGATATCCTGACTTCCCTCTCTTGGAGAGACTTTTTCCTTGTAATGTTATGCAGCTAATTAAAAGAAAATAAACCCAGAGCCTGCCGTTTCCCTGAGGTCTACTATTTCCAGAAATGCTTTGGGACCCGAACTGCCTAGCTGATCTACAGAGCCAGCACTCAGGCCTCTGCCAGGGGTAACCCGCAAAGCAGCCTTTACCCCTTACCTGTCCTCAGCAGAACCCCACTGAGTGGAGAGGTCCTTTAGGTGCCACCCAGAAGCTTCATCCTGTGGCCTCATCTGAACTCCTGGTGCACTTCTGCTCTGCACTTGTTTTCATACAGTGTTCAGTCTTGTCTCAGTACTTAAGTGTGTCATGTTCACTTCGTTAGCTTTCAGTGTGGTCACTTCAAAGAGAAGCCACTAATGTGGGTTTTCTTCCCTCCCCTCATGTCCAAGGATGCTGGGAGGCAGGTACTAAATTGGCACCTAGTATCTTCATCAACAGAGATCAGATAGCAGAGGGAGGGTAGCAAGTGTTTGTAAACATGACAGATTGTTAACTCAGGACATTTTCAGTAATTGACTCGTAATTAGTAATTAATAACTAAGCAGAAATTAGTTGTTATAAAAATAACTTAGGAGTGCCTGGGTGTCTCAGTCGGTTAAGCATCCAATTCTTGGTTGAGGCTCAGGCCATGATCTCAGGGTCGCAGCATGGGACCCTGTATCAGGCTTCGAGCTCAGTGTGGAGTCTGCTTGAGGTTTTATCCTTCTTCTAACCCTTCCCACTCACTCTCTCTCGCTCTTTCTAAAATAAATACATAAAATCTTTTAAAAAGGAATAACATGTTCTAACTCTCTGAAGAAAGTCCATGGTATTTTGATAGGGATTGCATTAAACGTGTAAATTGCCCTGGGTAACATTGAAATTTTCACAATATTAATTCTGCCAATCCATGAGCATGGAATATTTTTCCATCTCTTTGTGTCTTCCTCAATTTCTTTCAGAAGTGTTCTGTAGTTTTTAGGGTATAGATCCTTTACCTCTTTGGTTAGGTTTATTCCTAGGTATCTTATGCTTTTGGGTGCAATTGTAAATGGGATTGACTCCTTAATTTCTCTTTCTTCAGTCTCACTGTTAGTGTATAGAAATGCCACTGACTTCTGGGCATTGATATTGTATCCTGCCATGCTACCAAATTGCTGTATGAGTTCTAGCAATCTTGGGGTGGAGGCTTTTGGGTTTTCTATGTAGAGTATCATGTCATCGGCGAAGAGGGAGAGTTTGACTTCTTTTTTGCCAATTTGAATGCCTTTATTGCTTTTAGTTGTCTGATTGCTGAGGCTAGGACTTCCAGTACTATGTTGAATAGCAGTGGTGAGAGTGGACATCCCTGTCTTGTTCCTGATCTTCGGGGAAAGGCTCCCAGTGCTTCCCCATTGAGAATGATATTTGCTGTGGGCTTTTCGTAGATGGCTTTTAAGATGTCGAGGAATGTTCCCTCTATCCCTACACTCTGAAGAGTTTTGATCAGGAATGGATGCTGTATTTTGTCAAATGCTTTATCTGCATCTAATGAGAGGATCGTATGGTTCTTGGTTTTTCTCTTGCTGATATGATGAATCACATTGATTGTTTTACGAGTGTTGAACCAGCCTTGTGTTCTGGGGATAAATCCTACTAGGAACAAATCATTTTAAGATTTGTGTGGAATCAGAAAAGACCCCGAATAACCAGGGGAATTTTAAAAAAGAAAACCATATCTGGGGGCATCACAATGCCAGATTTCAGGTTGTACTACAAAGCTGTGGTCATCAAGACAGTGTGGTACTGGCACAAAAACAGACACATAGATCAGTGGAACAGAATAGAGAACCCAGAAGTGGACCCTCAACTCTATGGTCAACTAATATTCAATAAAGGAGGAAAGACTATCCACTGGAAGAAAGACAGTCTCTTCAATAGATGGTGCTGGGAAATTGGACATCCACATGCAGAAGAATGAAACTAGACCACTCCCTTGCACCATACACAAAGATAAACTCAAAATGGATGAAAGATCTAAATGTGAGACAAGATTCCATCAAAATCCTAGAGGAGAACACAGGCAACACCCTTTTTGAACTCAAGCACAGTAACTTCTTGCAAGATACATCCACGAAGGCAAAAGAAACAAAAGCAAAAATGAACTATTGGGACTTCATCAAGATAAGAAGCTTTTGCACAGCAAAGGATACAGTCAACAAAACGAAAAGACAACCTACATAATAGGAGAAGATATTTGCAAATGACCTATCAGATAAAGGGCTAGTTTCCAAGATCTATAAAGAACTTATTAAACTCAACAGCAAAGAAACAAACAATCCAATCATGAAATGGGCAAAAGACATGAAGAGAAATCTCACAGAGGAAGACATAGACATGGCCAACATGCACATGAGAAAATGTTCTGCATCACTTGCCATCAGGGAAATACGAATCCAAACCACAGTGAGATACCACCTCACACCAGTGAGAATGGGGAAAATTAACAAGGCAGGAAACCACAAATGTTGGAGAGGATGCGGAGAAAAGGGAACCCTCTTATACTGTTGGTGGGAATGTGAACTGGTGCAGCCACTCTGGAAAACTGTGTGGAGGTTCCTCAAAGAGTTAAAAATATACCTGCCCTACGACCCAGCAATTGCACTGTTGGGGATTTACCCCAAAGATTCAGATGCAATGAAACGCCGGGACACCTGCACCCCGATGTTTATAGCAGCAATGGCCACAATAGCCAAACTGTGGAAGGAGCCTCGGTGTCCAACCAAAGATGAATGGATAAAGAAGATGTGGTTTATGTATACAATGGAATATTGCTCAGCTATTAGAAATGACAAATACCCACCATTTGCTTCAACGTGGATGGACCTGGAGGGTATTATGCTGAGTGAAGTAAGTCAGTCGGAGAAGGACAAACATTATATGTTCTCATTCATGTGGGGAATATAAATAATAGTGAAAGGGAATATAAGGGAAGGGAGAAGAAATGTGTGGGAAGTATCAGAAAGGGAGACAGAAGATAAAGACTCCTAACTCTGGGAAACGAACTAGGGGTGGTGGAAGGGGAGGAGGGCGGGGGGTGGGGGTGAGTGGGTGACAGGCACTGAGGGGGCCACTTGACAGGATGAGCACTGGGTGTTATTCTGTATGTTGGTAAATTGAACACCAATAAAAAGTGAATTTATTAATAAAAAAGGAATAATTTAATCAGACACAATAGGTAAATTATTACATGAATTTATTCAGCAGGCTTGTTCAACATGACAGACATGTTGTGTAAGTGAGATACTAGTTTAGGCCACTGAGCTCCTCCTAGGAGGAAGGCAGTATAAGCTAACTACTAAGGAATTATTAGGTCCATGCCCAGAGCTTTGGTGTGTTTATTTTGAGTTTAACTTTTTCAGGTTTGGGAGTCTCAGGCTCAGAAAGTTGAGTTGATTATTCTTATCAGTTCAGGGCATACCATGACCACTAGCTCATGAAAAAGTCCTAATTCAGTAATGTGTATGTGTCCTGGGAAGAAGGGGTTGCCCAAACCATCATTACTTATTTGATTATATTTTCATCTGCATCCTCATTCCCCCATTTTCATACTAACTATATATACCTACTCTGGAAGTTTTATTTTTTATATTTTTAAAGATTTTTATTTATTTATTTAAGAGATACAGTGGGAGCACAAGCAGGGCAGAGGGACAGAAGACTTCCCACTGAACAGAGAGCCCGATGGAGGGCTTGATCCCAGGACCTTGGGATTGTGACCGGAGCTTGAGGCAGATGCTTAAGCAACTGAGACACCCAGGTGCCCTCCCTACTCTGGAAGTTTTTTTTTTTTTTTTTTTAAGATTTTATTTATTTATTCATGAGAGACACACAGAGAGAGGCAGAGACACAGGCAGAGGGAGACGCAGTCTCCATGCAGGGAGCCCAATGTGGGACTCGATCCCGGGTCTCCAGGATCACGCCCTGGGCTGAAGGAGGACGCTAACTGCTGCACCACCCAGGGATCCCTACTCTGGTAGTTTTAATCAGTGCCTTTGAAAATAATAATTATTGCCAACTCTAATTGGATTTACTAAGGTCCTGTTGTTCTAAGCACTTTTTTATACTTGATCATTTTTAATCTTACCAACCATACTATGAGATGAGTTCTTTCATTGTTCCCACTTAACATATGAGGAACAGACAACATTCAGTGACTTTCCCGAGATCCCCACTTGATGGCAGATAAAGGACTCACACAGGTAACCTATGTAGAAAGCCTGGTCTGTATACACTCTGCAGGACTATATATCTACCATATATATAAAAATTTAGAGTGTTTTTATTTTTTTAAGATTTTATTTATTTATTCATGAGAGAGAGAGAGAGAGAGAGAGAGGCAGAGACACAGGCAGAGGGAGAAGCAGGCTCCATGCAGGGAGCCCGATGCGGGACTCGATCCCGGGACTCCAGGATCACACCCTGGGCCAAAGGCAGGCGCTAAACCGCTGAGCCACCCAGGGATTCCCCCATATTTATGTTTTAAAAGTAGATTTGAATCTTATCATGGTATTATAAATTTCTGTCTATACCTTACTTTTTTTCATCCTATGTTAGGTTTTTAGATTTAAACAATTGCTAAATGTACCCCTAGATCATTGATTGCCATGTAGCATTCAATCATACACATCCATTCCAGTTAACTCTAATTTTCTTAGTGATGGACACACACAATTTCTCCCAGTTTGTAATCCCCATTATTGTTCATGTAAACATCGTCATACTTATCCTTATATAGACCCGTGTGAATTTCCTTAGAATATGTCATTTGGAACAGGATTGCTGAGCTATAAAGTACATACAGCCTAGAAGATTAATTTCTGGTATGGTGAGGCCAACTCCCTCACTGGCAAGGTAAAAGATTCTTTCTTCCCCCAATTCTCATAAAGACTTATCTGACTTTTCGATTTCTACTATTTTGATTATTATAAAGTGGTATAACATTGTTGTTTTGATTTTCATGTCATGAAATTGAACATCTCTTCATAAGCTTGTGGTGTGGTTTACATTTCTGTGAATTGGTTTTTCACAGTGTTTTGCCCATTTTCTATTCTGGGTCTCCTATCTCGTTGTGTCTTAATACCAGCTGTTGGTCAGTCTTAGAGTTTGCAAGTATTAGCTCTCTGTCTTCCACCCTTCAGTTAGCTTTGTGGTGTCCTTTGTTAAATAAATTTCTAATATGGGTTCAATTATATCCACTGACATTTTTCTTCTATGATGTGAATTTGGAGTTTTGTTTTCAAAATAACTCCTCTA
The DNA here is from genome assembly GCF_053574225.1 of Canis aureus. NCBI lineage: Eukaryota > Metazoa > Chordata > Mammalia > Carnivora > Canidae > Canis > Canis aureus. The sequence continues at coordinate 76,095,764 of NC_135618.1, read as the reverse complement.
GGCATCCCCTTCTGGAAAATAATGGAGTGATTTTTGTGTAAAATCACTTACCAAAAATATCTCTTATTCAAAATGAGTAACTTGTTTACCCTGTGGAGGGAGAGATCATGGCTTCCATTTATTCAACCCCTTCAGTGTATTTTTATCAGCCAATATAGACTAGTCAAGAAAATTATTTCTATGTACTGTGTATTTTGTACCTGTATACACTTCTAATATTAAAATAACTGATATTTTGAAAAAAACAAATGAAGAGGAAACATCCTATTAAAACCTAAGTGGCACCAAAATAAATAAACAATCAAACACATCCATTTTGGATAAAACTTCTTTCATGAAGAACTGTACAAGCTAAATAAAGAGGAAAAAAAAATCAGATGTTTGAAGACATTGGAAAGTAACCAAGGAAACTGAAGCTTTGAGGGTCCAGAAACTCAGAAAAGGAGGGTGGGGCACTGTCATTTGCCATAGCATTTTACCTCTAGGGAATTTTCTATAACACTTTAAAGGTAGAATGGAAAGCAATGGCTTTGAGTTTGTGGTGTTCCCACAGGAATAAGGATACAAAGTTGGAAATGAGGGACTGCATGATATTTGCTGTCAGGGTATTTGCCAACTTGTAAGTTGCAAATATTCAAGCTTAAGAATCTTCCTTTCTAAGTTCTAAGGGGATAAATGTTAATCAGAGATTTTGTCAGTCTCATAGTTCTGGAGAGAGAAAAAATAGGAGTTCAGGGTCTGCAAAGAAGAAGCAGCCCTGGTGAGCATCCCAGGCCTCCAAATAGACCCTTAAAGGGATCTGACCTAGAAGTAAGGAAAAACTGGAGAAAAGCACGAAACTCATCTTAAGGAGCTTAAGACATTAGTCTGTGCTCTGTATACTGACAGAATGAAATTGAATCCTCCATGAATCAAGAATTTCTAGACACCGGATGCCTGGGTGGCTCAGTGGTTGAGCATCGGCCTTCGGCTCAGGGCGTGATCCCGGGGTCCTGGAATTGAGTCCCACATTGGGCTGCCTGCATGGAGCCTGCTTCTCCCTCTGCCTGTGTCTCTGCCTCTCTCTGTGTCTCTGATGAATAAATAAATAAAATCTAAAAAAAAAGAATAACCAGACATGCCAAGAGATGGGGCCATATGACCCAAATCAGTAGAAAATATAAATGATGGAAACAGACCCAAAAGTCAACTATATCTGAGTTATCAAACATGGCTTCAAGAAAACTATGATTAATTTATTCAAGGAAATAGACAAAAATATACAAAAACTTACCAGAGGTCTAGAATCATTGTTTTTGTTTGTTTTTAAAGAAATGTCCAAATTAAATTCTGGAAATGAGAAACATATTCACTGAAATTAATAACTCACTAGATTTAATAGCAAACCAGACACAGCAGACCATAGATTAAATGAACTGGAAGACAAACGAGAGAAAATATCCAGATTAAAGCAAAAGAAAAATGATAATACATATAGAAAGATGTAATTAAAAAGTCCATAACTTATGTGTAATTGAAGTATCCAAAGGAGAATTGAGAAAGGACTGGACAGAAGCAATATCTGAAGAACTATCAACTGAAGATTTTCTGAAAATGATGAAAAGAATATCAAGCCACTTGTGGATTTTACAGCTTAGGAACTGGCCAATGCCTTAAGGTAAAATTCATGTACTCCTTTTTTCTTAGAAGCTCTATGATACTTGATCAAGATAAATTCAAAAACTATCACAAACGTTACAGTAAAACTCATGAAAAATAAAGACAAAACATCTTAAAAGCAGAGAAAAAGACATTCTCTCCTAAGAAGTGACACCACTGACAGACGACTTTACCATAGAAATGATAAAAGTCAGAAAATAATAAATGGAATCCATAAAATGCTAAAAGAAAAAACCACTATTGTAAAAATCTACACCCATAAAAAATATCCTTCAGAAATGAAATTGAAATAAAGACATTTACAGACACACAAAAATGGGGAGAATGTGTTTGCCAACAGATCTGAACTAAACAGAACTGCTAGGGAGAATTCTTCAGGCAGAAGGATCCCAGATGGAAATGTGAGGATTCAAGAAAGAATGAAAAGGACTAGAAAAGATAAAAATGTGGTAGATATTTGGGTAACACTAATGAACATTGAGTGTTTTGAACTACTGATCAAATAATATATGTGGAGTTATAAATATGTATAATTAAAAGCATGATAACAATAGTACAAAAAGGAAAGGAAGTAGATTGGATTATAGTGTTTTAGGGTCCTTACATTTTCTCAAAAGTGCTGAGTATGTTAATTCAAGGTCACACTTTATAGCTCAAGGATGCAATTAACACACTATATTTAAGCCCAAATATATCAGTAATGACATTAGCTTTCAATGGACTGAATATTCTAATAAAAGGCAGATTTTTCAAACTGAAAAATCCAAGAGCATGTAGCTTACATGAGAACACACTGAATATAAAGATACAGAAACATTGTAAATGTAAAGGCAAAAAATCTGTACCCAGCAAACATAAGCTAAAACAAAAGCGACATGGTTATATCAATATCAGAGTGGACTTTAAGACAAGAAGCATTACTAGAGATAAAAAGGTCAGTTCAGCAGGAATATGTGGCAATCCTAAATTTCTGTGCACCTAATAGCATTGTTTCAAAATTTATAAAATAAAAACAGGCTCAACAAAAAGGAGAAACAGACAAATCCACAGTGATATTTCTCAACCTCCATATACTTTTTTTAATAACTGCTAGAACAAGCAGACAGTTAATCGGTGAGGACGTAGGAGTTTTGAGCATCATGAATAACAAATATGTCTTAATTGATAATGAAAAACATCCATCCAACAACCGCACATCATATACTGCTTTCAAGTGCATATGGAACATTCACCAATATAGACCATGTAGGGGAGCTTAAAACAAATCTCAACAATTTTCAAAAGTGAAATAGTGACATATGTCTTTGATCACTGGAATTAAGCTAGAAAACAATAGCTGAAAGAGCAATTAAATATCTTCAATACACTCCAAAATAAGTTAAAAAGAAACCACAATAGAATGATTATGTGGAATCCATATATTTAAAAAGCATTTGTATTTCTTGTTCTGTGAACTGTGAGTTTCTCTCTTTCTATTGGTCTTTGGTCTTCTGGATTTGTAGGAACTTTTAATATAATAAATAAGTTAGTGGGGTTTTTTAAAGATTTTTTTGTTGTTAGGGCACCTGGATGGCTCAGTAGTTGAGCATCTGCCTTTGGCTCAGGTAGTGATCCCAGGGTCCTGGGATCAAGACCCCACATCGGGCTCCCTGAATGGAGCCTGCTTCTCCTTCTGCCTGTGTCTCTGCCTCTCTCTATGTCTCTCCTGAATAAATAAATAAAATCTTTAAAAAACCCCAAAAGCTTTTTGAAACAAAGTGTTTTTTTTTTTTTTAAAAAAAAAGATTTGTTTATTCATTAGAGAGAGAGAAAGAGAGCACAAGCAGGGGGAAAAACAGAAGGAGTGGGAGAAGCAGACTCCCTACTGAGAAGGGAGCCCGATGTGGGGCTCAATCCCAGGACCCTGAGGTCATGACCTGCGCTGAAGGCAGCTATCAGTCATCTGAGTGACCCTGGTGCCCCAAATTAGTGGTTTTTATGTAATTTAAGTCACAATTTCCTTTGGTATGTCAGTTAGCTTTTGTCTTTTTAAGTACACAGTGAAAGTTCCTATTAAAAATTCTTATGTAATCAAATTTGTAAATTTCTTTCATGACTTTGGGATTTTATATCATAGTTAGGAAATCTATCCCCACTCTATGTTTTTCTAGTACTTTTATGTATATTTTTATATTTAAATATGCATCCATTTGGAATTGATGCTAGCATATGCTATGAGATGGGATTCAATATTTTTTCTCTAGATAACCCTTGTATCCCATTACCATTCATCTATTAATGGTCATAAAAATAGTTTCCAGGATTTTGCTATTACAAACCCTTTGAAACAGCCTTGTAGTTTTGACAATTATGTATGTACAGACATAACTGGGAGATATATTTGTTGGGGTGGATTTGCTGGGTGAAAGGATTTAAAACATTTAAATCCAGTGTTTATCATTTAAATGACAGCATTTAAATCCAGTGTTGCCCTTATGAAGTATGATGCAGTGGGAGACTGCAGTTATGGAGTGAATAAGTCACAAGAATAAAAGACACTGAGTAAGGAGTAAGAGCCAATGATATTGTCATAGTGCTGTATCAGGACAGATGGGAGCTACACTAGTGGTGAACATAGCACAGTGTATATGTAAACTTGTTGGATCACTAGGTTGTACACCTGAAACTAGAGTAACATTGTGTGTCAGCTATACTCAGAAAAGAAAGAAGAAGTAGTAATAACAGCAGCAGCAGTAGTAGTAGTAGTAGTAGTAGTAGTAGTAGCAGTAGTAGTAGTAGTAATAGCAGTGTAATGCCAGTGCCATCCTTGCTCCAGGATAGGTTCAGGAGGCAAGCCAACCTTAGCAGCTGGATTTCCACCTTTGCAGCAATCGGAATCCCACCCTTAGATCTCAGTGTATTGTTTTCTAGAGTATGTAGCACACAGAGTGAGAATCTGGACTGTGGATCCAGACAACTGGATGTCAACCCCCATCCCAGCTCCATCACTTCTAAGAGATGTGACTTGGCAAGTTCCTTCCTGCTCCTGCCTATCTTCCTTATGTGTAAGACGGGAAGTCATGACTGTCATATAATTACCATTTGTAAACCTGTGGTCATTACTATATTGCCAGCACCTTGTACCACATCTGGCCCACTGCAAACACAGAATAAATATCTAGTATCACAAAAGATATTACCTAATTTTATTAATCCCTGACATGATGCACCCTTGTCTGTCATTTGTGTTAGCAAGGAGCTTAACATTTATACCTTCCTTTACTCAGTCCTCTTCTTTTATTAGAACTTCGCTAGGGCACCTGGGTGGCTCAGGCACTTGTCTGACTCTTGATTTCAGCTCAGGTCATGATCTCTCAGGGTCATGAGATCAAGCCCCATGTCAGGCTCCATGCTCAGTGAAGTTTTGCTTGAGATTCTCTCCGTCTCCCTCTGCCCCTCCCTCACTCATCCTTTTTCTCTCTCTTTCTCTCTCATATAAACAAAGCAATCTTTAAAAAAAAAGAATTTTACAGAAAATTTTTTTCTTTCTTTTGTATTTTTTATTTCCTTCCAGCCTTCCACATTAGGTTTAATCCTTCAATTATTCGTTCATCCCAAAAGCATGGATCAACTGCAAAATTTGGCTCTCTCTTGCTCCTGTATGCCTTGTGCCTTCCTGATGGGATACCACCAGGCCTCCCTCAATTCTTGATGGATATGTGTGCCAGCTCATCCTGAGATGTTCCTCTTCCTCACATTCTCCTCTGTCCACCTTTCCTAGACACACACACACACGATGACTGTCATACCCCCCAACAGGAAGCTCTTGGAAGCATAAATAAATGAGATCTTGCCCTGATTTCTGCCCTTTCTGTCTCTGACCTCATTGCATTCATTTACCAAGTATTTATTGAGCACCTTCGTGGCTCTAGACGCTAGGGATATAGCACTGAACAAGCAACAACTATTCCAGTCCTTATTATGCTGTGTCTTTCTCAGCAGCATAGAAACAACTACTTATCTCTTTCTCTGGAAATTGTGGACATAGAATGAAGTTCCAGTATTCCTGGTGGAGGGTAAGGAGGAAGCCTGTTTGGCTTGCAGCACCAGGAGAAAATGCCACCCTGACCCCTGTGATACTCTCTGATGTTATTTCTTGGGAACGTTACCCACTTTCTGTCGGCTTAACTATTTCTTATTGTGCAACGCAGATGTTGCCTAAGATATCAAACCTCCTCTGACTACATAAGTCTATGTTGAATAAATACAAACCTGGATAAAACAAGTGTTATTCTGAAAAAGGACAACCAGATTGATGGAAGTATAGGCTCTGTCTCACTTGAGTAGAGGTTAATGGGACCTGGATTTTTTTTTTTTTTCCTGAAGAAGAGCAGATAGGAAGACATGGGTACAGCCTTCAAATATTTAAAGAGCTGTCTAGTAGATTTGGGGATTGGGGAACAAAATTGGGAGATGCTGTCAAGTGGATGACAGGAGCAGAATACCTTGGGAACAAGAGCAGCTTGGCAAACCAGACCCGGACATCCACACTGAGTCTTTGTCACAGCCCATATCTGACGTGGAAAGTCCACTGCTCTGAAGTCAAAAATCCATGTTGACCGTCCTACTAGAACTTCCTGAAGACCCAGAGGACTCAAAAGTAGTATCCCTGGCCCTTCTGGCTTGGCGTTCAGTGCCAGGGGAGTGAAGCAAAGCTCTGTGCACATCTATTTTTAAGCAGTCAGATTTATGCAGCCGTGCTAAGAGGCCCTGGATACTGTTTATTGTTAGATTAAAACTGTGGTTTTTGGAAGCCTTTTTCTAACTCAGCAGGCTATGCCATTAGAGGCCTGGCATGGTTTCTGGTCATGCAGAGAAGAACTTCCAGGGTATTATTTTAAGAACATCCCAGTCCTCTGCCCAACTTCACCCAGCACACCTGGGAGTCTCTACTACGCTGACAAGTCAACACTCCCCACTTGCCTGCATTGTCAAAATTAGGTTATAGGAACATGTTCTGTGAAGAGCAGAAGCAATAGCAGGTACATGTAACTTTGTAGTCTGCATTTTGTGGCTGAGTGCCCCCAAATGTTCATTATCACTGGGCATATGGCTAGGTTCACTTCACTCACAGCTAAAGGAGTAAGAAGGAAAAAGCAGTGGCCTTGTGCTGTGATGGGAGGGGTATGTCTTCATTCATTCCTCGACAGCTGCTGATTCATTCTCCAGACAGCCTTGCTCCTGGCAGACAGGCCTCCCCATTCCTCACTAGGGACATGACTACCTTGTCTCTCTTTCACTCTTATGAGTCATTTCTATTCTGTACCCCACTCTCTTTTCTTCATTACAGTCCTCTCCCATCTAGGAATAGCTGAAACGATTCCTTTGCCAGGTGGATGCAAATCTAGCCCACTAGCAGCTCCCTGCTGGGTTGTTCTCCAGAAGATTCCCCACCATTCCCTTGTCTGGGAAGCCTTTGCCCCTACAGACCAAGAGACAACAACATCCACACTGGGGACCCCAGCTTCATGTATCCGATGAGTACTGACAACCCTCCCCAGGGTATCCATCTATTCTGGTCAACAGAATCTTCTCAGATATAAGATGCAAACACAGTTCTCACTGAATATATTCTTTCTTTTGAGGGAGATGTCATGAGAACCATTAGAGATAGAGGTTGCAAACTGTTGACCCACCAGCCAGATCTATCCTATAGCCCTATTGTGTCTGACAAATACAAGTTAAAGATTTTGGAATTGGTTGACAACATTTTAAAAGGGGGTCATTCTACATAAAACCTCAGATGAGCTGTTCTGAAAAGGGCAGGCTTGTGTTTCCCCCTGGTAACCCTGGTGAAGCTGAACATAGCTGCTACCTTTGAACAAGGCACACATTTCCTCTGTCCTGTCAGCCCAACCGCTCTTCACCCGCCCCATTTCACCACGTACGTGACCTGCCTGGCCCTGGGGTTGACACTCTTTGATTCCTCCAAGGCCAGTAACTGTCAATACTGTTGTGAGCCTAGCACTGTGACATAGCATATTTTACTTTAAAAAGCCTCTTTCATAAAGGAGCTTACATTCTCACTGGGAAATAAGGTAACATATTTAGCTAGAGGAATAAATTAGAGAACATTAAAAACTCAAAAATGCCTATGCAACCAAGTTGTGCATTAATTTAAGACTTTTTTCAGTTTTATTGAGATACAATTGGGCTACAACACTATCAGTTTAAAGTGTAAGCTTAATGATTTGACTTACATATATTGTGAAATGATGACCACAATAAGCTTTGTTATCATTCATCATCTCATATAGATACCAAAAAAAGAAACATTTTTTCCTTGTGATAACAGTTTTTAGTGTTTACTATCTTAACAACTTTTAAGTACACTAACAGCAGTGTCAACTGTAGCCATCATGTTGTACATTAAAATCCCTAATACTTATTCCTCTTGTAACTGGAACTTTGTAACCTTTTGACCACATTCCTCCAAAACCCACTCTCCCTATCCCCTATTTCTGGTAACCACAAATCTGCTCTCTGTTTTTATGAGGTTGGTTTTGTCTTATTTTGTTTTGTTTGATTCCACATGCAAGTAAGAAATCTCACTTAAGATCATACAATATTTGGGGCGCCTGAGTGGCTCAGTCAGTTGAGTGTCCGACTCTTGATTTCGGATCAGGTCATGATCTTGGAGGTGTGATCGAGCCCCATGGTCACGCTCTGCACTCAGTGTGGAATCTGTTTGAGGTTTTCTCTCTCTTTCTTCCCCTGCCTCTCCCCCCAGTCACGTGCTTTAGAAATAAATAAATATAAATAAATAAATAAATACATACATACATACACACATACATACATAAAATCTTTTTTAAAAATTTGAAGAAAGAAATCATCAATATTTGCCTTTCTCTGACTTATTTCACTTAGTGTAATGCCCTCAAGATCAATCAGTATTGTCACAAATGGCAGGATTTCCTTCTCTTTTTTAATGGTTGAGTGATTTTGCATTGCTTAGATATAGAACTTCTCTATTCATTCATCCTCTGATGGACATAGATTCCATGTCTTGGCTATTGTAAATAATGGTGCTGTGAACATGGCAATGCAGATATCTCTTCAACATACTGTTTTTATTTGGGGAGAAATATATTCCCAGAAGTGGAATTACTGAATCAAATAGTAGGAGCACAGCCTGGGTGGCTCAGCGGTTTAGCGCCACCTTCGGCCCAGGGTGTGGTCCTGGAGACCCAGGATCGAGTCCCATATGGGGCTCCCTGCATGGAGCCTGCTTCTCCCTCTGCTTGTGTCTCTGCCTCTCCCTCTCTCTCTCTCTCTCTCTCTCTCTCTCTGTCTATCATAAATAAATAAATAAATAAATCTTAAAAAAAAAAAGTTCAGCTTCCAAGAACCACTTCCTCTATCACACTATAGACGTAGGCCTCCAAAGAACCTACTGCCTTAGGCATGACAGGGAAGCTGGTGATTCAAGAAACCATTTGCTGAATCAAGCGACCACAACCTTTAGCCCCAGAAGCCTAATCCACCAGGTGCATAATTCACACCAGCAGTTTGCATGCCTCATGCCCTTATCCTCTTCCCATGCATCTGTCTCATTTCTAAATCAACAGATTATGTAAGTACATTAGGTTAGTAGACCTCTGGCTGCAAGACAAGCTGGAAAATAAGTTTTAGCTCTCCAAGCACTATAATCTGTAATACGGGAGGACATAACAGAAGAGCATTGGCAAGGCTTCTGATTAATCTGGTCTATACCACCTGCCACTGCAAACCTCCCCTCATCACCCTCCTCAAGGAGGATACCTGTCTAGCCATCCACAATTACAGCTGGGATTGCACTTCTTCCCTCAGGTATGTCAGGTCTAAAAAGGGGCTGAAACTTTTAACCTCTAACAAAGCCAGGAATTCTGGTCAATTCACCAAATCTAGCACACCACCTGTTTTTGTATGGCCCTAAGCTAATAATGATTTTCTTTTTTTTTTTTTTTAATAATGATTTTCACAGATAAACATGTGTCATTAATTTAATGATAGAGAATACTAAATTCGAAACCCAAGTAAGCAAGATGTTATCTCCTCTCAAAATAGAGTTTGATTTTTCTCATTCATAGGTCTGTGTTACCAAAAAATGTTCTCTATTATTATTACATTTCAAATTTATTTATTTATTTATTTATTTATTTATTTATTTATTATTTATGAGAGACCGAGAGAGAGAGAGAGAGAGACATAGGCAGAGGGAGAAGCAGGCTTCCTGTGGGGAGCCCCTTCAGGATTTGATCCCAGATCCCAGGATCACTCCCTGAGCCAAAGGCAGATGCTCAGCCACTGAGCCACCCAGACATCCCTATTGTTACATTTTTAATTTCGTTATTTTATTTTATTTTTGGTAATTTGTTTTCTCCCTTGCTAGTTAAGTACTTACATAATTTTCTTGATTTTTGCCTCTTTGCACACAAAGCTGAGAATATTTACTAACCTAGGAAGAATGCATGGTGTTATAGAAGCACCAGCAAGGGACATCTAAATTAGACTGAGAAGTCAAAGAAGTCTCTGGCTTAAACTATGTTCAGTCTGGAATGTAAGGAAGAACTTTAAAAACAGAGAAGAGGGGGATCCCTGGGTGGCTCAGCGGTTTAGCGCCTGCCTTTGGCCCAGGGCATGATCCTGGAGACCTGGGATCGAATCCCACATCGGGCTCCCGGTGCATGGAGCCTGCTTCTCCCTCTGCCTATGTCTCTGCCTCTCTCTCTCTCTCTCTCTCTCTCTGTGTGTGTGTGTGTGTGTGTGTGTGACTATCATAAATAAAAAAATAAAAAATAATAAAAAATAAAAACAGAGAAGAGAAGGGAAGGAGTTTAGGGGCATAAGAAGCAGCACATGAGAAGCACAGAAGCGTATGGAGCTGAGACAACAGGATATACACATGCCAAAGAATGCAGTTGGACTCCTTCATTATACCAAACACAGTGGTGACCTCAAAAGGGATCATAGATCTAAATATAAGAGCTGAAAATATAAAATGCTTAGAAGAAATTCAAGGAGCTGAAGAGCAAATCTTCATAATCTTGAGTTAGGTAAAGCCTTCTTCAATGTGACATCAAAAGCACAGTGACAAAAGATAGATAATGGGACTTCATTAAATTAAAAACTTCATTTAAGAAAATTTAAGAAGATGGCACTATCAAGAAAGTGAAAAGACAGCCCTCACAATGAAATAAGTCATGGCTTATAAAGGACTTGTATCTAGAATATGTAAAGAACTCTTTCAACTCTATAGTAAAAAGACAAACAACTCAATGGAAAAATGGGGCAGGTATCTGAAAAGACAGTTTTCCAAAAAAAGATGTATAAAAGGCCATTGATCACATGAAAAAATGCTTAACATCATGTCATTAGGGAAATGCATGTCAAAATCACAATGAGACTGCTTCATGCTCACTAGGATGGCTGTGATAACAATTTTAAACAAATAGATAATAATGAGTGCTGGCAAGGACTGGGAGAAATTGGAACTCACAGACATTGCCGCATGAATACAAATCATGCTGCCAGCTTGGAGAACAGTCTGGCAGTTCTCCAAACAGGTAAACATAGTTTGACTATATTACCCAGCAATTCCACTCCTAAGTAATATCCAACAGGAATAAAAACACACATCCACACAAAAACATTTTAAGAGTGGCCATAGCACCATTATTCATAACAGCCAAAAATTAGAAGCAATCCAAATATACACCAATGGATAAATGGATAAACAATATAGAATGTAGTATATCCATACAACAGATATTATTGAGCAATAAAGAGAAATGAAATCCCAATCCATGCTACAATATGAATGAAACTTGACAAGTGAAAGAAGCCAGACAGAAAAAGATTACATATTGCATGATCCCTTTAATGTGAAACATCAAAAATAGATCCATAGAATCAGAAAGAAGACCAGTGGTTGCCTAAGGCAGGGAGGGTGCAGATGGGATTGAGAGGTGATGGCTAAAAGGAGGAGTGTGTTGTCTTGTGGTGGTGAATATATTCTAAAGTTATAAAATTAATATGATTGTACAACTTTGTGAATACACTGAAATCCTTGAGTTGTATATTTTAAATTATGTGAGTTGCGTGGCATGTGAATTACATCTCAATAAATCTATTTCAAAGAATAAAATGAGTCCATAGGAGATTTCTGATGGGGGGGGGGAGGGGGAAATAACATGATGTAGCAGTAAAACAGCCAGAATAGAGACATAGATAGTGTCCAGATAACACAGGGCACTGTAGGCTCATCAATGTGATTTCAGTTTTATTTTTGCACAGTAAGCAAGGCAGTGACCTGATTATATTTGAGTCTTGGGTTACTCTGGCAACAGGATGGAGGATGCATTACAGGTGGAGTGAGTGGAGGTAAAGAGAAGAGGGAGGATACTATAGCCATCTCATCTGGGAGTGATCATGCCAGAGGGAATATAGAACCAAGGGACTAGAGGTTTCGATGTTACCAAAAGGACAATATATTGGGAGTAGCACGGAAGAGCTGTAGGATGTTAGAAAATGGAGTCCAAGAACTATTTTAATTAACAATTACAGAGGTGGAGAAGTAATAGGTAATAACATAGTTCCGTGTGGAGTTATAGGTTTGAATTTCTAAATTGTATTCAGTGGCAGAAAGATTAATCACAATATAATAAGCCAGTTCTAAAATCTTCAATAATTGTTGTGCAAAAGGAGCGTATCAGATCGTTTTTTTTAAATAGATCAGTTATATGCTACTTAAGTGATACATCTAAAATCTAAAATATATGAACATAGAAAAACAGAATAAAGGGTTAGAAAAAATAACATTCAAAGACTAACCAAAAGAAACCTGAGGTGACTGTATTAATAAAAAAATAGATAAATTAGACTTTAAGAGAAAGAAAAACATTATTGGGACAAAAAGAAACATTATTTAATAATAAAATATTTAACCAGCAAGATAGAATTTTTAAAAATTCTCTGCACATATTATCATAGCTTCAAAATATATAAAGCAAAATATTGATAAGATATGAGCAGGAATTGGCCAATTATAGGAGGACATTTTAGCACACTTCTCTAAATTATTAATAGTTTACAAAATTAGTAAAGATACAAGGATTTACCTAAGACCTAAGAGGCAGATTAAAGGGAGAGAATGAAATATTTTGCATTATAAAGTTGAAATTCCTCCTCTACCTAGGATGTGAGAAATAGGAAAGAGTTTTGCTCCCACTGAAAAATATGGGAAAGCTACAATTTTTCTTGAACCCCTCAGAGAGCTGAAGCCCCAGAGCAACCACGTATTCTGAAATGTATGGAAAGACTGGCCCCTCCAAAGACAGATGGGACACAAGCACTGAGTCACCACTGGGAGGTCACAGAGGAAGAAAGGTCTGGTACCATATTAGTGAGAAAGAAGAATTCAAAAAAAATTTCTAACAAATTTCTACGTTCTGAGTGTGGGCTAACATGAGAACATATGCTTGCACGCACTCCCAGGCCCTTCTCCATGGACCTCCACTGTGCTCACTCCAAAGTAGAAATGCTCAAAAGAATTCCACTGTTTATCACAGAACACATATTAGAGGGTGCTTTCAGGGCTGAGAGACAGTAGATGGATTATTGGCCCAAACCCCACGTAGGAAAAATGCACACAGAATAACACCCATACACATACATCCACCTAAATACATCACCTAAATATAAGAATCACACTACTGAATGGAAGAAGATATTTGCAAATGACATACTTGATAAAGGGCTAGGATCCAAAATATATAAAGAACTTATAGAACTCAACACTGAAGAAACCCACAATATAATATCACAAACAATCCAAATAAAAAGTGAGTGGAAGACATGAACAGACATTTCTCCAAGGCAGACATACAGATGGCCAACAGACACATGAAAAGATGTTCAACATCACTCGTCATCAGGGAAATACAGGTGAAAACCACAATGAAATATCACCTCACACCTGTTAGAATGGCTAAAATAAAAAATACGAGAAACAACAGTGTTGGCAAAGATAGAGAAAAAGGAACCCTCATGCACTGTTGGTGGAAATGCAAACGAGTACAGTCACTGTGGAAAATGGTATGGAGATTCCTCAAAAAATTAAAAACAGAATTACCATGTGATCCAGTAATTCCACTAAATGGGGATTTACCTAAGGAATATAAAAGCACTAATTCAAAAAAACATATGCACCCCAATGGTTATTGCAGTGTTATTTATAATAGCCAAGATATGGAAGCAGCCCAAGTGCCCATGATAGATGAATGGATAAAGTAGATGTAGTATAGATGGATACAATGGGATATCATTCAGCCATAAAAAAGAATGAAATCTTGCCATTTGCAACAACATGGATGGGTCTAGAAAGTATTATGCCTAATAAAATATGCCAGTCAGAGAAAGACAAATATCATATGATTTCACTCTTGTGGAATTTAAGAAACAAAAGAAAAAAAGGAGGGGGGAAGAGAGATGAACCAAAAAGCAGAGTCTTAACTAAAAAGAAAATAGATGGATACCAGAGGGGAGGCGGGTGGGAAGATAGGTGAACTAGGTGATGGGGGTTAAGAAGCGCACTTGTCATGAGCACTGAGATAGTATGGAAGTGCTGAATCACGATATTGTACACCTGAAATTAATATGCCACTGTAGGTTACCTACATTGGAATTAAAATTAAATAAATACTTAAAAGTAGTTTTAAAATGTATTAGAATCACAACAGGCGTCTTATCAGCAACTGTGTAGATCTAAAAAGAAAAAATGACATCTTTCAATTGCTCATAGAAAAGAATGTGTCAACCTAGAATTCTGTCCCCTGTGAAAATAGTTTTTGAAATGAAGGGCAAAATAATGACTTTTTCAGACAAAACGGGCCTTGAGGATTGATTATCAGCAGACCTGTACTATAAAAAATGACAAAGGACAGTCTTAAAGCAGAACAAATAAGAGGGTGAGAGAAATACAGGTTTACATAAAGAAATGAAGATTTCCAGGAATAGTTGATGTGCAGGGCAATATAAATTTAATATTTAATCACTTTAAAAATTGACCTTTTAAGGCAAATATAGTTCTAAGGTATTGTGTTTGTAGCACATGTGAAGCTAAATGTATGATGGCAATAGAACAAAAGATATGCAAGAACAGTTGGGAGAATGCTGTCTTCAGGTTGTTATATGTAATGTATCATGGTATTATTTGAAGGTAAATATATCATAGCCAAATTGCTGAAAATCCAAGGAATCACAAAGGCAGACAGGGAAAAAGGAAACAGCATATAGAGAGAAACAAAATAAGGTAGAGCGATTTAAAAGCAAGGAATTAGAAACATAAACTTCACATATCATTTGAGGTAGTATGTAGTTGGTGTGACCATGAAGACCCCATAGATAAATTCATGAGTATTGGTCTTATTCTGGTTCTCCAGATGGATCATGGCTTCATGGGTGTTGGTGTACAGGTGTTTGGTCTACTATGCTCCATAGCTTTGCCAGAAACGTAAACACATTCTTTTGTATGTATTAAATATTCAAAGTTTTGAAGCCATTTAATGTCATGTCTTCCACCAAGAAAATGTAGTCTGTATCCAGAAAAGTAGGTTCTGAGGTGAGGAGTGAATTCTATCTGCTGAAAAAAAACAAAAAAAAAACACAAAAAAAACCTCTGAATTCCCTGTCTTAGGCTGCAAGCTTCTGGTTACAGATTCATTAAAGGTAGTCCTAACATTGGTGACTTTTAAAAATCAAGTGTCCTTGGGGCTGGAAGTGACAGTGTCTTTGGTGATGCTCTAAAAAATTATGTGCGGTTTTCAATAATTTATCAGTTGTGTCTAACACCCAGTGCTCATCACATCATGTGATCCAAAATTAATGATGTACTATATGTTGGCCAATTGAATTTAAATTAAAAAAATAGGAAAAAATGTGTGCATCTCTGTCAGGCTCTCTCTGGGAGGGATGTGAACATCTGTATGAGCACTTTTTCACTGAATCTGAAAATTATATGAGAATATTATCCCTGAGCCAGGTCATTGCTCTAAATCTTCTTGGCATCCAGAAAAAAAAGCAATGAGCTAGCTCTTTTTTTAAAATTAGGTAATCACACTGTCTGCCCCACAGAATCACAAGGAAGGCAGGCAAGTGTGGGCTGCAGATGAGACTGATTTAATGAAGGATTTGGAATAACGGAGTGAGTCTTCTCTCTGGTCCTTGCTTGAATGACACGCTGTTGAGGTTAATTGGATGAATCACATTAGCTTCCATCCTGTTTTAATCACAAGTGCATGGGGAGCCACCATTTCCCAAATAAAATGCATTCTTCCTTCTAGCCAGCTCTAATTTGAAGCCATTGATTAGGTTTGCAATTTTATAGGGCCTGGGAGAACCAAAGAGCCACATAAAACCAAGTATCAATGGAACACAGAAGTAATTGTTCTGAGGTTGGCTGTGGGCTTTTTTGGCCCTAGAGAACAGGTGTACCTAGAGAGCATCTTCTCTGCATAGTGTGACATGAAGCCCACTGTGAGACTACATGCTCATGTATCTGCAGGAAACAGCAGCCAGAGATTGGGCCAGAAGTCAAGTAAGGGCTCCCAACAGTTACCTGTTGCTTAGGCCTGGAATTCAAGTGGCAAAAGTTGTTAGTGTGTACTGTCAAAAAATATATATATATATTTATATAATATAATATATTTAAATATGTAATATTTATATATAATATTTAAATATATATATATTTGTTACAAGTGTTCTCCAACTTTAAACAAAGGAAATAGTCAAAATTGTAACTAATTAGTTGTTACCTTAGGTAAATCCTATGTGTCTTAGTTTTAGCTCTTTGAACTCATTCAGTCATACATTCATTCATCAGGTAATTCACACTAAGTTCTATGTACTATGTCACAGGACTATGCCAAGTTGCGCACATGTGAGCCGGGTGTTACATTGAAATACTTCACAGCCAGGGGAGCAGAGAGCAGGTAAATAATTAAAACAGAACCCTTGATACTCTATTATGACTCTTCTATTGCCTCATAGTACTTGCTCTATTTGCAGTCCCTTTCTTATCTGTTCACCTGTTTGGTGTCTGCTGTCCTATCAGACCATAAGCTCCATGAAGGCAGGACCCCTTCTATTTGACCATCAATTATGTCTGAAGTGCCATGGCCATAGCAGTAAATACCACCTAATGGAAGTGTTCATGGGATACTCTAGGAACCAAGGGGGTCCTACCTACCCCAGGTTGGGGAGTCAAGGATGACTTTACAAAGGAAATGGCGCTTGGGTTGAATCTTCAAGGACATGTATCCACAGTGAAAGTTTCCAAGGGGCCAAAGTGAAAAAGAGTTTTCAAGGCCAAGGATAGACATGTGGAAGAGCATTTATTCATCTGCTTTTAAAAACCTGCATATTAAAATTCCTACCAACTCTAATATGCCATCATCATCTTAATCTTAACATGGCAAATATTTCTCTTCTTAGGACAGTATTTTATATAGCTTATTTTTCAGTCATTACAGAGCAATGAGCTTCTCTGAACACTATGGTACCTCCCTTAAGAAAACCAGTCCGTTCCCAAGAATGTGTGTACTCAGTTGTTTTTTTCTTCTTCTGTTGCGGTTTTTCTATTGCAATATTTCAGAGAATACTTTTGTGCTGAGGTTTGAGTATCAGTAAAATAAGAATCTTTTGTGAGAGTCTATGAAGAAGCTGTGCCAGGATGTTAAGGGAAGAACAAAGCTGTATACCTCAGAAGGTTCTTAGAGTTATTTCAGCAGATGTACTAGATTCATAATTGTCAACCGATGATAAATGAAAGGAAAAATTTTAAGCACCTATTATGTGTCAGGCAGATGTGCTCTATGAAACCACCCTGTGGATAAAGTATATTTTATGACCATTTTACAGATGAGGAAATGGTCCATCAAAGATGTTAAGTAACTTGTCCAAGGTCAAAAAGTAAGGAAGTGATGGAAACAAGATTCATAGCCATGGGTAGCCCAGGCCTTCAATTTCGGGGCCAGGACAAGTGTGCCCGATGAGTGGGGTAGAGGTAGAGGCCAGCATTTCCCAAACTTCTGGTGGTCCTTGGATTCCATCCTGCAGGAAACACACAGTGGGTCATTTTCCTTGGATAAATAAATTTGGGATGCTTTAAACCGCTTGTTTCATTGCAAGGCTTAGCAAAACCTTCAATATGCTTATGAACATTATAACCTTCCAAGGTGGAGGAAAGCATGCATTTACTCTGCAAACTTTTCAACCATGGAACCCTTAGAATTCTTCTGTCCTGGAGTGACCTGCCTGATGTCTTTCAGAGCCAGGGTCAAGAACACAAGTTAAGAAATACCAACAGAGGTAATAAATATCACATCACACACCCTGGGGATCTCTTTTTGTTTGAGGTTAGCTTCCGCTAGGTCTTCCTGAGCCACTTTTGAGTTTATACCATGTTCTCATAACATCCTTAATTGTTCTGCATATCCTTTTCTCTCTGTCTCAAATGCCCTCTCTTTACCCGGCGTGTAGGGGTCCTTTTTGGAAAACCACGCTGCCGACCTTCCCCCAATTTCCTCAGGCCATTCTGGGAACTGGCTCCTGTGTACCTCCAGAATGTCTTGGGACTTAGAGTTATAATAGGCAATTTACTTTCAATCCACTGGATGGCAACTGCATTGAGATCAGGGACAATGTCTTTGTATATAGATCCCAACCACCTAACACAATGGCTGGCATACAGTAGGCACTTAACCCATGCTTGAATGAATGAATGAAAATGAATGAATGAATGAATGAATGAATGAGTTAGCCTCACTGGTTTGGAAGTGCGTGGGTTAAATGAGTTTAAATAGCTGGATTGGAACCATGTGGTGGAGAGCCTTACCTTCAAGGCTTTAAAGTTTTTACCTTACCATATAAGCAGTGCAAAGCCCTTAAAAAGATTTTGAGTGGGAAATTTGAATAAGATGTTTTAAAATGGCATTTAAAGAAGATAAATTGGTGAGGCCAGCTTGAAGACGAGAGGTCTGGTAAGTGTGGCGGCATCCAAGCCTTAGGTGATGATGGCAAAGACAGCTCTCATTGCTTATTTATAGGATTGGCTTTAGATGGATGATGAGGTAAGAGCTGGAAGTATATTTTATTCAAAAAGCAGATATCATTATGGAGCAGTATAAGGGATACAAAGATGAAAATAACATATTCCTTAGTGTCCAAAATCTCACAGATTGATCAAGATTGATCCAAGATGCACACACGAAAAATAAACTATTGCAAACTCTCAGTATGTTTTATGTAGTGGAACAACAACAAAAAAAGGTCACAGAACTAGAGAAACCATGGAAACTCCAACTGAGGAGGTCTGAGACTGTCTCACAGAGGAGGGAGGACTTGGCCTTGGGAGATGGATGGCATTCCAAGGGGCTAGGGTCTGAGAATCTAGTGGACACCAAGAATGATGAGTGTTGGTGAGTCTCAGCCAGTGTCTGTGATCGAAGCTGGATCTGGTTGACCCTCTTCCTTTGAGGGACATGCATTTTCTGCCTGGGGAGGTGAGGAGGTCTTTCTCCCTGATATCTTCTTCAAAAACTTAAGGCATAGGGCCAACTGTCTATTCCTCCAGGTTTTTCCATTCCCCTGCTTGAATGCAAAACAAAGGAACAAAAGCCTTGACATACCTGAGTTGTCCTGGTGGAGAAAGCAATCTACATCCACCATCTCCGCCATCTCCACCATCTCCTGTAATCATGGAAGCCTCGTGAGTGCTGAGTTATTGTTGCCATTATACAGATGAAGAAACTTGAGCTCAGAGATGTTACATATTTGTTCAATTTCAGTCTTGGATCAGCTCAATATTGACAAGTCCTTTGATACAACATGTCAAAGGGAACTGTTGATTAGTAACCTGCCTTACAGTTGGACAGTCTCTAAGAGTCTTCAGTTGGACAAAGTTGGTTAGAGACACCTTTTTCTCAGGTCTTCATAAAAATAATTTCACTCAGGCAGGACACAGGGTGTTTTGATATTGGTGAGGATGGTGGTGAGAGCATATATTTGCATTATGTTACAAAATATTTGTCTGTGGACTGTTTGGTTTGATCCTTACGCTATTCCCTCTCTTCTAGGTAAGTCAGAGATTATTATCCACATTGTATAAGGTGAGGTATCTGGAGCAAAATGAGGAACCAATGAGTATTATTTTGCAAATGTGTGCCATCAATCTTGAATGCATTGCTTCTAAGTCTGGATTTTCTGATCCTGGGGTATTTAAAGTTCCCCAGCTCTCCATCCCAGTCCATTCCAGTGCTCAGCTGCTCTGAATTGAGCAAACTCAATTCTCTCTTATAGGCTGTGATGTCCATTTTCTTTAGAGTAAATGTGTTGGTTTTTGTCTTCTCTGCTGAGTAGAAGGTGGGGAAGAGGACCATTTGGCCCTGACTCCCTGGGTAAGACCCTCATGGTTTGATAAGAACCAGGAGGCTGCCCACAGCCCAGGAAAAGACCCTCACTGGTTGTTCAGCACCCATGCTGCCATCCCCTCCACGCCTTTCTTTCCTTTCCCACCTGTTCTGTGTCTCACCTCTCTTTTTTTTTTTAATTTTTTTAAAAATTTTTATTTATTTATGATAGTTACAGAGAGAGAGAGGCAGAGACACAGGCAGAGAGAGGGAGAAGCAGGCTCCATGCACCGGGTGCCTGACGTGGGACTCGATCCCGGGTCTCCGGGATCACTCCCTGGGCCAAAGGCAGGCGCCAAACTGCTGCACCACCCAGGGATCCCTCACCTCTCTTTTTGATGCTTAAAAAAAATACCCATGTGCTTCAGCCATATCCTCTGCTTGGCTGCAGGTGATTTACCATCTCCTCTGGAGAAGGAATCTATACCTCCCAGACCATCTCTCCTTTCCTGGACTGAGAATGCTTGACTACTTATCAGCTACACTACATCTCTAATACAGACTCAGAATTCTCTCATTTAGATGGCTGTCCTGTCCAACCTTAGTGAGCATGAGCCTCTGGGCTCCTGAAATCCACATCCAGCCCAGTTGCTTTCATTTGTCCCTAGAATTGGTGGAATTTGGATCATGTCTTTTAAGCTACTAGGTACATGTTGCTACAGATGTGCAATGACAATGATGCCTGCTGTTGGAAGGGGAGGGGGGTGGGCTGGGTCCGGAAATGGCTACATCCCTGGAAATCTCAAGCATGGTATCTTTAAGGTAATATCTTAAAAAAAATAAAAATAAAAAAAAATAAAAATAAAAATAAAAAGGTAATATCTTGGCTTCAGGCCCCTGCTCCTCCCCTTGGTCAGATTGGTGTTTCTTATCTCTATTTTTTTTTATATATATATATATATAGTTGCTTCACATCTGCCAGGCTGTGCCCCTATTCCTAGACATTTGGTTTCAAAGCCTTAGGTGATCATTTTGAGAGGAAGAAGTGAACAGGGAGACAGAAACTGTCAGAAACCTAATTGGCTCACCTCTCTTCAAAAGGCAGTGCTATTGAAGGTGGCTCATTTCTTGTCTCATTTTGAAGGAAGGAAGTGTAAGTGTTGGCTAGCGTTCATCTTTGCTCAATCTCTTGCTCTGAGGAGCTTGAACCTATCAGAGGGTGAGATCTGGGCCCAGAATGGAGATTTAAAGTTATAAAGCAGAGGAGACAGGCTTTCTTGAAAGTTTTCCTGCAGAGGCCCTAATCCCTTTCTGATTTTGCCTTAAACAACACACAGAAGTGGTTGTGTGCCCGCGACCCAATGCCACCATGCTTTGTATGTCGAGTGTATATCCTTCAGTAAGAGCTGGAGGCATTTTATAAACTCTAGTTTTAGAGAAGCAGTGGAGCAAATTAAAGAAATCCAGCTGCGCCCCTTACCACCATGTGACCCTGGACCAGGCACCTCCCCTCGGCTCTCCCGTTCTATCATCTGCGACCAGAGACAGCGATTCCTGGCCCTTCTCACAGCTTGTGATGAGGACCTAATGGACAGCATGTGTTGAAACCATTTGCAACTCGCATGGTAGGGAAGGGACAGGAGTGATTCTGCTGCCATCGGTCTCCCAGAGCTCTTGTGAGGACGAGAGGCCAGGCCCTGGCTTCTGTAACTAGGACCTGGGCAGTGGACACAGTTTAACTCCTCAGCTGAACACATTGTCCCCAGAGGGCAATGGGCCCTCCAGTCTTCGGAATAACTCCTTGCCAGAGGAGCTTCCAGAAGCTAGGCTGTAGAATCCTAAGAGTTGCCGTTGTAGGGCTTTGCCTAGCATGGCAGCGATGGCTCCCTGGTGCACAGTCAAGTGATTAACTGCTGGAATATTTGGAACGGAGAGAAGCCAGCCTCCAAGCGGGGCCTGGCGAACTTCCCATAGCTCTTTCCACCTCCCCCTTTACCTCTCCCTTTTCCTGGGGGGGGGGGGCCGCTGTCAGCGGCAGCCACAGGGGATGAGGTAGCCCTGGGGGAGCGTGCACATCTGGTCTCTGCATCAGCTGGTAATGGGAAATATTCTTTAGTTCATCTGCACATGTTTGTGCTGGATGCTGTTCCCAGCATCCACTTTATAGGTGCTGGCTCGCCCCCAGCTCAGCACCCAGAGCCTTCACCCCAAGGAATTCTGGCCTGGTCACGGCCTTGGCTCAGCTCCTCGGGCTGGTCTGAGCCGAAACTGCTGAGTCTGTGAGAATCCCGTGCGCCGATTGTTTTTATAAGGTGATGTACTGAAACCCAACCCTGAAAAACACAACTCTCGGCTGCCAGATCCGTAGTTAAGGCCCTAACGGAATCGTTGGACACCAGGTTCCCGGATCCAGAGGATAATCCCACCCCAAACCCACCGCGCCCTGGGTCGGACGTGTGGCTTCTCAGGTTGCGCGGACATAGCTTCCGTTCTGCCAAATTCTTGGGTTCGCTGTCTCCTGCCAAGGTCAGCAGGAACTCAGTTAATCTGCTGCGTGAGTCCTAGCTGAGAAATAGCCAGAACTCGGGAATAGGAACTCATTTAAAAAAATAAATAAATAAAAACCTCCCTACCTCGCATTAAGGAGGGAAACATGTCCAGCCGCATTTCCGAGGGCAATTGCAAACAGGCACCTATTTTGCATGACTGGTTTCTCTGCCTTTAGGTTCTTGCAAGTGGAAAAGTTGCAACTGTAGTAAAAAGGCAAACTGCATTTGAAACACTTGAGAATCTAGAGGGAGAGCGAGCATACCCTCAAATTGCCAAGTGCTTTGGTTTGACAGGGCACGCAGTCTGCTATCCTGGGGTGGGACTGGTTATGGGGAGCATTTGCTGGGCGCAATGCGCCCAGCAGAAATCCTCAGATTTCACAAGAAGGGGCCCTGGCTTGTCGGGACCTTCTGGAATCTCTGAGCAACTAATGTCTCTTCTGCTCAACTACTCAAGTCTTTCCCTCCCGCCCCTCTTCTCACCTCATCCAGAAGTTTAACATGCAATGGAGCATAGATTCAGTCCTGGAGCAGAGAGGCCAAAGTCTTAGATGATTAAGCCCTTTGCACTCAGTCAGCTTGCAGAGAGAGGAAAAAAGGGGTTGCCCTCTGACCACAGCCTATGGGACCAAAGGCCCCCGAGGTTCCCTTGACCGTGGTCTTCTGTGATTCGGTGAAGCCCCTTCCTGTGTGTGTCAAAGACAGAATGTCATCATAGCTTTCTGGTCTTCAGCCTCACTTTGCTGAGGCAGGGAACCCTAAAAAATGCCTTTTTTCTCTCATGTAAGAGTTCAAGAGAGTCTATGGCTAAAGGCAGGGAGAATAATGTGTACAGAGAAGCCGTTCTGATTTAGTGAGTCATTCATATCTCAATATATTACCCTTTTATTCCAGGCAGAATTTTAATCAGAGGTGAATCTTATCCATAGGGAAAGTCATCTCGTTTTTCATCCGTGCACCCACCTGCTGAGAAATACTTAGGATTTTCTCCCTGCCCAGCTCCTGGGATTCTTCTAATCAGAGATGGAGAGCTGAAGGGTTTGCAATCATTACTTTTATTTATATTAATATATCACAATGTCATGGAAATGTCAGGTTCTACTGCCTCTTGGGAACTAAGTGACATAAATGAAGGAACCCAGCCCATCTCAAAAAACTAAAGGAGGTAGTACTTGATAAATAGCAATCAGATGAGTAAAAGCCTGATCACCTGTATTGAATTCTAGCCTTACTCCTGAGGTGAAGTCCCCGGTGGATGGCATGTCCTCAGATAGATGCCAGGACTGCTGTGCATTTGAAATGTAAAATATAAGCAATCTGTGATTTCCGAGGCTAATGTGATTCCTAGTGAATGTGTAGAATTGACAGGTTATTTATCAAAGTGTGGGGCCTGGTTTTGGTTTCAATCAGGGACGAAAATACAGGGTTTGTGCTTGTTTCAGCAATCCCAAAATGACACAGTCATGGTCCACTGGAGTCAGAAAGGACTTTGAAGATAAACTTGTCCCAGACCTTCATTTTACATGAGTTTCTGGGTTTGCTCGTGTTCACACAGCAAAACGAGCGACAGAGCTGAGACTGGAACCTGATTTTCGTGGCTTCAAGCCAGGTGTTCTCTCCCATCTTCCCCCTGCCAGTCCACACCTGTAGATAAATCTTATTTAGCACCTGGCAAATCACAGCCGCAGGGCATTTTGTTTTCTGTTTGGGAAATTTTGGGGTGTAAGTAACAAAAACCGACTCTTAGGAAGCAGAAAAGGAGTATATTGGTAGAGTATGGGTAGCCCTCAAAACTCATAGGAATGCTAAAGAAGCAGGCTGAACAAAAAGGGGCAGAAACTAAAGGTAGTTTCAGGGGGACTGGATTTCAGGAAATGATTAGCAGGGGGAAGCTGCTAGAATGAATGGGTCCTTTTTTCTGCTCTTTGATAACTCCACTCAAGAGTGAAGGAGAGACTTTGACCTCCAGCTAGGTCACTGGTATTACAGGCTAAGATTGTCCAGCTCAAGCAGTCAGTGGATTAGAGATCCTAAAGAAGAAGAGGGTCCAGCTGGCCCAGCTTGGCTTACCGGCACCCTTAGGTGTGGATGCTAAACAGCCCAAACTGCCACATGTCCAGACATTCCTAGTGTTGGCCAGCATTTCCTGACCTCCCTTCCCATGGCCTGGAAGTTAGACATAAACATGTAGCTCGATTAAATTATGAAATGAGCAGGAGTGCTGTGGGTCACTTCCAGTATGGAGGCACTTAAGAGCTGGTATGTGCCTCCACCTGTTCTCCCCTCGCCATGTCCAAGCCTTGGGATTCCTATCAACCTGGCAGCATCAGAAGCTAATGCAACCTCTGTCACCTGGGTCTCTGAGGGACGGTCGTCAGCAGGGTCTCTGGGGGTTGTTATAACAACATATCCTAGACTGTCAAAACCAGTGTGCCCACTTACCACTTACAGAATGCCCTCCAGAGTGTTCACGTCAAGGGCACACAGACATGTTAAATATCCCATCACCTCACCACCACCTAACTTGGTGAGAAATCTGCCTGGAAACTTAAAGCACCATAACTACGTCAAAAACCTGGAATAGCCTCTCGGTTTACTCCAACCTGTTCAGCTGAGTATCTGACTAATTTCACCCTATCAATCTCACACTCACAGATTTACAGGGCTATTATTGGGTAGAAAACCAGTGTGTTTAGGATGTCAGGCACAAAATGCCTCTGTTAGCAGTCAGCTTGGTTGGTTGATTCGTTGGTTGGTTGGCTCGTTGGTTGGTTGGTTTTAACCAGGGAGTATTTGTATAAAGGAGGACTCAAAGGTGGATTTGTATAAGAGACATCTGCCTATCCCTGCATACTTGATTTTATCTCAGGGAAATTCTATCTGACAAAAAAAGCTGGTTTGATGCTATGGGAAACTCAAAATCAAACATCATAGAGAAGTCAGAAAATTATGTATGCAGAAATGAAACATGCGGGATCCCCTGGTGGCGCAGTGGTTTAGCCCCTGCCTTTGGCCCAGGGTGCGATCCTGAAGATTCAGGATCGAATCCCATGTCGGGCTCCCGGTGCATGGAGCCTGCTTCTCCCTCTGCCTGTGTCTCTGCCTCTCTCTCTGTGTGCCTATCATAAGTAAATAAAAAAAAAAATTAAAAAAAAAAAAAAGAAATGAAACATGGAGGAGCATAAAAACATACAACTGGAAGTTGCTGGATTCCCTAAAGAAGATATAGATATATAGATAAATGAATTAATTGGATTAATGAACAATGAATTATTGGATTGACTGAATGAATGATTGAATTAATGAATTAGAACTAATTGGTTCACCAGGGGCTTTCCTGGTTACCACATACACTTTATATATTTAGTTAAAACTCCCTGATTTACCTTCAGTCAGAAGACTCAGTTTATTCACTGGGAGGTGGGATGGGGACAGACACATGTGACTTGGCATCGTGGGCTCAAGCAGTCTGGGCTTGAGGAGCCCTTGGCTAGGTTCCCTTTCAGAAAGCAGAATGAGAAGGCCATTTCTCTGCTTGCCTTTCTGCATTTTATTTGTTTTTTTTGAAAGACACACAGAAAGAGGCAGACATGGGCAGAGGGAGAGCCCGATGTGGGACTCGATCCCGGGACCCCAGGATATGCCCTGAGCCGAAGGCAGACACTCAACCACTGAGCCACCCAGGTGCCTCGCCTATCCCCATTACTTGAGGTTGTGGTAAAGGTAGCAAGTTAGGCAGAGGGGAGAGGGTTTTGAATAAAATGCAGCAAGTTATGCATCATTATATTTATTTTTCAATATATTTCCCAGTGTTCTTTAAACATGTCTGCTTTTCTCCTAAAACTGAGAACTTTGAAAATTAAGCAAAGTAATTTTTGTTTTCCATTCTGGGCCAAACTTCCCGGGTCACCTTTAGGTTTGGTCTTTCTCCAGGATCCCCAAAAACCTTTCAGTGTTAACTTTTTGATTTATGTTCTGTCTCCCATTCGGTAATGAAAGTGGTTATTCTTGACCAAACTCTATGCTTGGAGATTGGGTCTACAATGGAAGAAAGATAACTCCCAAGTAAAACAGTGTGATCTTTAAAGAAATTATATGATGTAAGTATAGGGGGAAAAAGTCCAGGTTTGCAACACCGAAGCTCAAATTTGTGGGAGACTGGAGCCCAAAATGGGATTAGCTTTGGGTGGAGGTCAGGCTGGGCAAAAGGGGTCGGTAAGTGGGAGAGAAAGAAAACAGGTTTTAATTTGAATTAACTGCAGGTGTGAAATGATACACCTAGAAAAGTTATGTGTCTGAAGGATCACAGAACCAAGTAAAACTGATTAGGACAATAATCTCAAGCCTGGACCCAAGACCCACAATAATCTAGTATAGGAATAATTTCTGATTCAAAAGAGCAGGTCTACACACTGCATGCATGCACACACACACACACAGACTCACACACACGCACACACACACCACTTTTGTCAGTCTTTTATGTCGAGGACAGGAGATCATCAGATCTAACACCATGAATACCAACTATGAACATGAAGAATCATCTCATAGTCTGGTAGAAGCCGTAGCAGTGTGTGTGGCACACGTCACACACACAAGCTCTAATGTGGGAATGGAATTGTCTCCACCTGCTAGGGAGACCGACCTCTGTGAATTCACAGCTCAAGGGCCGAACGTTGTGCCTAGTGGATAATAAACGCTTACTGTAGGTTCACGAGTCCTGTTATTATTGAGTCCTTCAGTGCTCAGCAAGGCCTGGCAAAGTGGGTATTCTCACTAACCAAATGAAAGCGAGGCCTCCAAGTTAAGTGACCTGCCCCAGAGTTACACAGTAGAGCTGCAACTGGAATCTGGGTCTTTTTCGGAGTCCGCACCCAGCTCCTATTCACCACATCATTTGCTGATGTGGACGCCCTGCGTGGTGTTCTTTGTAATTTATGCATGCAGAGTCACTGACCTTTGTAAGCAAGCAAACAGAATGCTGCCCATTCCCTTTGCCCCCCAGTTGGCCATTTGGGTTTGCTGCACAAGAATGCGTGGTAATGGCTTCACAGGGAGGGAAAGGCAGTGTTCTGCAGACCCTTGCTATGAGACACATCAAGCCTTCATTAAGTTGTTTTTTTTTTAAAACCTCATTTCTGTTTAAAAATAAATTGATTTAGCAATTTGCACAGGGCCTCCCTGGACCATACTTTATGAAGTGGAACAATCACTTAAATGTTCAATTATCCTAAGCAGAAAAGGCCAGAGGAGGCATGCAGGCAAACCACACCCACGGCATGGCTCCCTCTGGCTCCCTCTCCACCGGCAACAGCCTGCAGGCGGCCCTGAGAGAAGTGCTCCGTGTGAAGCCAGGGCCGCCCCAGCCCAGGCCCTCTGCCTCTGTCACCTGAACCAGGCCAGGACCCCTCCCCATCCCAGATGCACAGAGGCCAGACTTGGGGCAGAGTCGTGGGCCTCAAAACACACACAGCCATTTCTTTCTGCAAAAAGAGGCGCCATGACCCGTTTGCCACCTGGGCAGCCCAATCATGACCTGGGCTGCTGCAGCCTCACTCCCCGCTTTCTGGTGTACCCTGTAAATCAGGGCCTGCATCCCAACGCCATCTCAACGCCTGCTTATATCCTATGTTGTGCATGCTCGTGAGAACTTGCATTATTAGTCTGTTTGCCCATTTGTGTTTTTTTTTTTAATCTTGTTTCCTAGAATGTTGTTAGCTCCTTGGTGCCAGGTGCACCTGTCTTGTCACCAGCGTGCCTCCCATCCTTCCCGCGCTGCCCCACCTCTAACTCCTGCTCCGTATCGTTCGTTGAGTCAACAAATCCATCTTCCATTCTGCTCTGACATGCCATCACTGTGTGCTGTCCTCCTGGCTCAGACCAAGATTTCTTTTCTTTCCTTTTCTCTCCTTTCCTTTCCTTTCCTTTCCTTTCCTTTCCTTTCCTTTCCTTTCCTTTCCTTTCCTTTCCTTTCCTTTCCTTTTCTTTCTTTCCTTTTCTTTTCCAGATATTAAAGCGTACAACATGGTTCAGAATAACTGACACAGTATGGTAATGATGAAATAATCAACATACGTATCCATGGCATTAGAATCTAAGAACACTTAACATTGTGCTAAGAACACTTAACATGAGATCTACGCTCTTCACAAATTTTTAAGTGTGCAACGGTATTGTTGGCATCAAGTACAACGCTGTGCAGCTTATTCAGCTTGCTTAAGTGAGTCCTTATGCCCGCTGACCTTAACCCAACCCTCACCCCTGCCTGCGGTCCTGGGCTTGGGAACTCCAGCGATCTTCCCGTATCCCTCCTTGAATTCCGAATCCCTTAAACAGCCCCCCACACATTCCAAGCCTCTGGATCAGTGTCTGAGTTCTCCCCCTCACTGCCTGCTGGCTCCTGGCCCCGGAAATACATCGTCTACATCTGAACAGCACTTTCCAAAGCCTGGAAAGCGGAAAGTTACGCTCTCCTGCTGCCAGATTCCACAGCGTGGTGTTTCTGTTAACAGTCGACAGAACAGGCCAGAGGGTTTGCACCAAGTACGCTGCCCCCAGCAGTGGCAGAGTGTCCCCCTCACGGCATCATACATTAAAAGTTTCTCACTTAAATTTGCCATTTTAAAAGAGAGCCGTAGCTCCTTGCATTTTCTTTTCGGCGACCTTAACTGTTTCACTTCTCGATCTATAAAAAGCAACTGTTTTACTTACTGATCTATAAAACTCCAGTACTCGGGATGTTAGATGTTTGTCTGTCACAGTCACGGAAAATGTTTTGTAAGTTTCCTTTTGTATTTTAGTTTTGTTTCTCTGGTTTTTGACACGGTAACATTTTAAAAATTTAAAGTTGGTAAGTCTAGAAATGTTTTACTTTGTTGTCTTGCTTTTATGATTTTTAAAAAGGCTTTTCCCCGCCAGTGCTTACTTAAGTACTTAAGCTATCCTTCTCCTTTTTATGGTTTATAGTTTGATTTGGTAAGTGACATTAAATTCTAAAATCCTTCTGGGGCTTACCTTCATTTGCATGATGAGAATTTCACTTGATTTTTTCCCCCTGGAGAACCAAATATCCTCATGCGTCTTTCTATGTCTAGACAGATTCTATGCCATGGATACGTATGTTGATTATTTCACCATTACCATACTGTGTCAGTTATTCTGAACCATATTGCACGCTTTAATATCTGGAAATACTGTCCTCCCACCTTATTCTTCCATGTTTATTTTGCACATGAACTTTAGAATGTTCTTTCTAATTCCAAAATAAATATCATTGGGGTGTTTATTACATTAAAGACTGACACCTTTAAGATATAGGCTCTTGCCATTCAGAAACGTGGACTGGCTCTCTAAATATTTGTTTTCCCTTTACAAATTTCAGTAGAGATTTTTCACTGCTTTCCATCACAGTTCCATACGTTTCTTGTTAGCATTATCCCTTGACATTTTATGAAAAGTGTGGGGGAGGGGAGGGCTGGTCTGGGAGGGAGAGTGGGAGAGGAAATGTGAGTGTCTGTTGTGAGTGGAATTCTTTTTCCTTATGTTTTAGTATTGGCTGCAGATAAGCCATCGAGTTTTGCTGAATTTCACTAATCCAATTGGATCTGAACCTCTTACCTTTTATAGATACATGTGATTATACAGAGTTCAGTATTTATAATTTGGTCTCCTCATTTCTGATAGTTATGCCCCTTGTTTCTAGAATAAAATTCTAGGCAGATAGCCCCTTCCCCATCCCCATCGTGCCACCACATTCCAACATCTTGCTTCTGTTGCTGAGACGACTACTCTCTGAACATGTCAGAGAGGATAATTTGTCAGTGGTCAGTCTACCTGTTGCTTGCTTGAGGATAACCTCATTTTTCTTTTTATGGCTGCTTTGGGGAGTTTGCTTTGTTTTTGCATTTTGCAGCTTTATTATTAACAGGTCTGGTTGTGGATTTCTTTTCATGTATCTTCCTTCGGCTCTGCTGGACTTCTTCAAACCACAGATTGCATATCTCAGCCTTTAAATGCTCATGTGTTGCCTACTCCCCACTCTCTCCTCTCCTTCTGGAACTCTGGAATTAACCTTTCAGTTAGATCTTTGCCCTGTATGTTTCATATACTCTCCTGCCTCTACCTTCTTCATTCCAGACTACGTCTTCTCACTATATTTCAGTTCATCAATCCTTCCATTAGCTGTGTCTAATCTGCTCTAAAACCCACCATGAGTTCTTCATGGCGGGATATTCTATTATACAGTCCTTTTCTTTCTTTCTTTCCAATTTGCAGTGTCTGTGTTATTTTTCATAGTTTCCAATTCATTGCCAAAATTATCAGGCTTGGTTTATTTCACCTTGAGCATTGTAAAACCCGTCGTTTTACCATCTCTGTCTCTAACCTCAATATTGAAGTCCCTGCTGGTCTATTTCTGTTCTCTCTTGTTCCTGCTGGTTCTGGCTCACAGTCTCTCCATGTGCCACGCAATTTTTTTTTTTTTTATTGTTTGCTGGACATTGGATTTAGACACTATGTTTAATGTTGAGGTCTAGAATGACATTATCTCTCTCCGGCCCCTCTTTTTCTTTCCAGAGCAAGGTCTTGCATCCTATTGATATTGAACAAATGCTCAATTTCCATCCCTGTTTCCTTTAGGAAATAAATTTCAAAGGTATATACTTAGTCTGAATACTCAGTTACATTCCCTTTACCTTGTGTTGGAGTCATCTTCCACAGGTTCAACGTAGAATTCTTCTTTCCAAGTTTTTCACCCTTGAACAGGGGGAAATGTATGCAGAGCAGGTGTTTACCAAAAGACAACTCAAGTGGCAAATCCCCGGTTCTGCTCCTTGGACATTTGGGTGCTGGTACATCATTTAGATATAGCCATGTCTGAAGGATGCATTTAATTCCAGAGTTGCTTGCAAATTTCCAGAGTTTTGTTTTGTTTTAGCAGATCTTTATCCACTCGGGTTCTGTAGACTGAGATGGGATCCTCTCATGGCTTTATTTACTGGTTCCCTGAAACATGGGAAAGGTACCATAGAGGAACCCAGCCCCAGCATGTTCTGTTCTCCTGTCAGACACGTGCTCTGCTAGTGATAACTCTTCTCCCAGGAAGCTGGCCAGTCCTCCTCTGCTTGGAAACAGAGTGTTATCTGGGGGTTGCAGGCTCTGTGTGGACAGAGGAAGAGGCTAAGGTGGAAGTCAAAGGAGGGGAGGCACTAACAGCTCCCCCTACCCACTCACAGCCCAAAACAAAGGTGTTTGCCCAGCTGTTCTGTTGGTTCGGTCTATGGCTCTCAGGGCTCAAGGATCATGCTAAAGATTTTCCAAAGCCTTTTTTCCTCCTTCCTTTCATGCTTTAAAGGAGGAGGCTTAATGGACCTACACAATGCATCCTATTATGCTTGTTAATCCAGCACCACCATGGGCCTTCAGTTGTGAATTCCTTCAGGATTCTGATCCAATTTCAGTTTATTGTTTTTCTGTTCTTTCACAAGTATTTTAGTGAGAATTTGGGAACTGTTGGCATCAGGACTGGTAGGCATATTCCATTTTAACTAGCTCAGCTATTTTTTGGAACCTAATCTTTTATTAAACATTAGGAAGTGCTGAGCTTGCAAGAGAGAAACAAATTCTCTGGGGACATGCCGAATTAATAAAGGGAGATGATAGTTGGTGACAAATCGGCCCTCAATTGCCAAGTTTATACAGTCACAGATTTTCCAATATCTATATTGTCTACGAAGTTCAGTGTCCCTGCAAAGAAATATGGCATTACCAATCAAGTCACATCCTTTCTCACTTCTGGGCGATGACTCCAAGTGAACAGACAACTAAAAAAAAATCAAAGCATATATTATTGAAATTGAAAGACATAGTATGTGTTATTTTCATAATAATTGGTGCCCTTTGTAAAATTCAATTGACTTCTGAGACACAGCAGGCATTATATAGGCGTTCTCCTCCTATTTCAAATAGCTTACAGAGATATTATTTGTAGGAAATAAGCATTTTAAGATATTTCTCTGGCCAGCATGATTCCAAGCTTATTAACTATTGAAATGTGTAGCATCCCTTCAGAAGTTTAGAATCTCAGTTAATAGTGTTGTGGAAACCATTTGAATATAGCTTCATCCTTGGCTGGAATGGTTGTGGAATCATTGGTCTGGACCAAAC
This sequence comes from Canis aureus, assembly GCF_053574225.1. Taxonomy (NCBI): domain Eukaryota; kingdom Metazoa; phylum Chordata; class Mammalia; order Carnivora; family Canidae; genus Canis; species Canis aureus. The sequence continues at coordinate 76,062,958 of NC_135618.1, read as the reverse complement.
CCTGGCCTCATTGGGTGCAATTCTGGAAGGCCTAATCCTTCTTTCCAGGTCTCCTTTTAAAGGTAATTTTGTTCCCCTTCATACAGTTGTGTTACTTGACCACGGCTCTTAGAGGCATGGCCACATGGATGAGTATAACATGTATATCAGAATTCAGTCCCTGTGAGAGAAAATCAGATTTTCACCAGGGAGAATCAAGCCTGCCAACGATGACACATGGGAAGCATTCCCGCGAATCCCAGAAACAAAACAAGTCATTAGTCGAATGAATAAAAAATCAGGATCATCGTAATTATTTGACATTCTTCTAAAAGTTCTAGGCAGTTCAATGAAATAAAAACACGGGGAACAATTAAAATGAGATAAAATTGTCAAGGGAATCACTAGGAGTAACACTAGAAGAAAAAATGAGACTCCAACAAGATAGCCAAATACAGATTAAATATTACAAAGCCAATTTCTCGTGCATAGCGAAGCCAGTCAGAAATATGAGAAAATATTTCATTCCTAGGAAAACAAAAATGTAAAACATGTAGGGATAACCTTAATAAGAAACATATGGAATGACACCAAACTGCTAGGAATTAGAATGAAGGATGTTTGAATGAAGAAGCCTATCATGCCCTCAGAAAGCAAAGTAAATACAGTCAAGGCATGGGCTTGCTTCTTCGAGTTAATGCGTATACAGTAATGCAGGCTGAGCAGCACGTGGGCTCTGAAGCCAGCCTAAGCCTAGCACAGCGGTTGAGAGCCGGGGGCTCTGCAGCAAAACCCCTCACACCGGACTCCCCCTCTGCCACAGTCGTGTGACCAGGCAAACTTCGTACCCTCTCCATGCCTCGGTTCTCCCATCAGTAAAATGGGAGGATTATAATAATCATTTTATGTACTGTTTTTAGGCGAAGTGAAAGTGTCAATATTTGTGAAGTGCCTTTCTGGTATGTACTATGTGTTTGTTAAATTCAACTGACTAAGCCGACCAGAAGCCTGTGGGCAGAGACTACATCTTTCTGATCCTGGTATCCAGAAGTCCCGTCCCCACTTGGTCCTTGATACAGAGATGCTCAATTGATAAACATTCGGGATCCCTGGGTGGCGCAGCGGTTTAGCGCCTGCCTTTGGCCCAGGGCGCGATCCTGGAGACCCGAAATCGAATCCCACGTCTGGCTCCTGGTGCATGGAGCCTGCTTCTCCCTCTGCCTGTGTCTCTGCCTCTCTCTCTCTCTCTGTGACTATCATAAATAAATAAAAATTAAAAAACATTAAAAAAATTGATAAACATTCACCAGGAACACCTGGGTGGCTCAGCAGTTGAGCGTCTGCCTTCAGCTCAGGGCGTGATCCCGGGGTCCTGGGATCAAGTCCCACATCGGGCTCCCCACGGGGAGCCTGCTACTCCCTCCTCTTCTGTCTCTGCCTCTCTCTGTGTCTCTCATGAATGAATAAATAAAACCTTTTAAAAAAATTCATCAAAAGGCACAGAGACTGGTCCACACTGGGCTCTTTCATTGCTATTTAATTTTTGCTGATTTGATAGACATTTTATCTTACTTGGATGTCTATTTCTTTGTTAGTGAAGTGGATAGATTTTTTTTTTCAAAACATCATTTGCTACCAGTTTTTCTGCTTTCTCTCATTTCTGTCCCTGCTTTTTGCCTTTTCTTCATTTAATTATTGAGGTCCCAGTGTTTTTCTCATCAAATAAAGACCCAAAATACTCTGCCATAAGTGATGCAGATACTTTTCCTGGTTTGTTGTTTGATATTTAATTTCATCTCTGCTGGTCTTTGATGATGGAGGGTTGACCTGCAGAGACTTAGAAAGCCCTCCTCATGCAGAACTTTGAAAAACGTGGACTTCTGTTTCTTTTTATTCTTTATATGGTCTGCTTTTTAAAACTATCAATTCTCCAATCCATCCGTACTTCTTTTGGTGTGTAAGGTGAGGATTACACTTAAGTTTTTGTCCCTAAATACCTAACTTTTAGGAAACTTGAAATGATGATGGGGGTGTGATGTGTCAAGGTGACTCTGACATTGTCTCCAAAAAGCCAACACTCTGCATTGAACAATTTCCTTCTTTTTTTGTTCAGTTAATTACTTTGAAATACCACTCTTGCAGTCCACATTTCCCCCTGTAAACAATTTTAACCCAGTGATTTTCAGCCAGGGAGATTTTGCACACAGGAACACACACACATCCCTATCCCCCACCCAAGGGACATTGGGTCATATCTGGAAACAGTTTTTGATGATCACAGCTCAGGAGAGGTAGAAGTTGTGCTACTGGCACCTAGTAAGCAGAGGCCAGGAATGCTGCTAAACATCTTTCAAAGTCCAGGACACCCCCCGCCCCTGCTACAAAGAATTATCTGGCCCTAAATGTCAATAATGTTGAGGTTGAGAAACCCTGCTTTAACCCAAAGAATGAAATCTAGCTAGAATAAGATGTTTCTGGGAATTCTGAGGCTGTGTTTGGAATGTCAAAAAGAAAATACCATGACATGAGCCCTTAGGGTTTCCTCTGAGCCTCTTCTGTTCTTCTCATTTCAGATTTGACCCTTTGTGGCAAGGGAAGGGCAGATCTGAGGAAAAGCTAAAGAAATAATATTGGGCCAGAGGTCATCTTTGAAGGATTTGTGAATATTTCCCTTGCAAATCAGGTTTGGACTACTTCCCAGGGTTCTACCCAAGCTAGACATGATGAAGTCAATAAAATCTCCCAGGATTTATCAAGCTTGGAGCAATTGGTCTCGTATACTCTGTCAAGTTTCCCCAGGATTTAACATCCCACAGCTACTGAGAGTGGGTGCTGATACCTGATATCCTAACCAGATTCCCAGGTCCTGTGTGTGGATTTCCCCATACTGACTTAAAGCACCTCCATAGCATAGCCGACATTCTTATTTATGCAGGGGTCTATTTGGGGGCCAACCTCTGCAGATTTTACTGATTAAATATTGGCAGCATGGGGCACCTGGGTGGCTCAGTTGCTTAAGTGTCAGATTGGCTCAGGTCATGACCTCAGGGTCCTGCTCAGAGGGGATCCTGCTGCTCTCTCTCTCTCTCTGCTCCTCCCCTTCCCCTTGCTCTTGTGCACTCTCTTGCTGTCTCTTTCAAAGAAATAAATACAATCTTAAAAAATAAACGAATAGTTTATTTGTTTTAGAAATACGTTTCTAAACATATTTAGAAATACGTTTTAATACCTAGTTGGACAAGTATTAATTATTCCTTCCAAGCATCACTCAACCACATTTTTACTTCATATTAGCAAGTTATAATTTTTCCAGACAGAATTGGAAGACATCTGTCATTGCATTAAAAGTTTCACTGGAATTTTGATGGAGAAAGTGTAACCGAACAGAGGAGGGGGTTCTCTCAGACACTGAGGGTGGGAAGGTAAGTTGGATGAGCCTTCTGGAAAGCCGTTGGGCAGTGCCTATTAGGTAAGAAGAGTCTTTAAAATACTCATGGCATCTTGGACATGTGATTCCACTTCCAGGAGACTGGAGCCACAGACAAAAAGTATGCAGTTGTTTGCTTTAGCCTCATTTTTAATAACATAAAAATAGAAGCAACCTAAGAGTGAAAGAACGTTTCTCTATGATTATATAGCCAATCAGTGGAATATTAGGCAGCCATTAAAATTATGTTCGCAGGAAGATTTTTTTTTTTAATATTCAAGAAGGACATTTAGAATAGAAATTTGCATTAAGGGCTGGAAGCAAAGTTACACATTTGGTGTTAACCATGTTAAAACGTGCAGATGCATAGAAAGATGTGGAAAAGAAATATGCCAAGTACTAGTAGTAGATAAGTCTGGGTAAAATATTATGGGAGGTTATTTTTCTTCTTGAGAGTTTTCTATTTTATATAATAAGCATGTGATGCTGTCATAGTATTTTTTCACAAAATATTGATAGAATCAAGGAGAAATGCAGCATGGAGACAGAGGGTGTCCACAGCCCCAGGCCCGTGAAAGAAGGAAAGGAAGTTGAGTCTCGTTAGGGAGCCAGAGCATGGACTGGACCCAGGCCTCACTGGCAGAAAAGACCACAATGCACGGTGCCTGCCCTGGCTCCTCCCATCATAGCAGAGGTACCCGTCTTGGAGTTCTGTTCCTAAAAGTTGTGCTCTCATTTTCCCTCCCTCCCCTTGTCCAGGGAGAAGGGAAGAGAAGTCATTCAGATTCCCTCTAGGTCAGGCACTGTAGTATCTTTCCCAGAGTGTAGACCCTAAAGTGATCCAGCTCTTTCCAAGGCATCATAGGTCCCTGTTCTCAGCCTCCCCCCTGACACCCCCCAGGTTCCCAGCTCTGTGGTTCATCCTTGGCTTTTGTCCCCTGCCTCTACCTTTCCTGCCCTTGCCATCATGACTGGTCCTTCAAGCTTCTGATGCTGTTCTGGGTCCCCCAACCACAGTCCTTCCTTCCTCCTTCTAAGCAGAGGCCTCCCTCCTACTTCAAGAACAACAGAGAGGCATCAGAGGTCAACATCCTGGACTCCCTTTGCCTATTTTCCCAAACTCAGGGGCATCACTCTGCTCACTTCTGCCCTAGGCCCTCCACCCACAGGGCCCCTAGATCCCACTCCGCTCTAGGACTGTGCCACATCCGTTCACCCCTCTCTCTGCCACTTCACAACTTCTTACCTCCAGGCTCCCAATTCTTGGCCCACAAACTTGCCAATAACTGACCGATCATTAGGACAATGAACTTTCTTCTCTTCCAACCCATCACTGTCCGGCTTCTGTCTCCTCCACTTTGGAGGCATCTCGGCCTTCATCCTATCACTAATGGGATATCCCACTAATGGGGAAACTCAAGGATTACCTTATAGCCCTTCCTTTCTTGACCTTTGTCTATATTTGACACAAATACTCCTTGTCTTCTTTTTTGAAACTCCTTCCTCCTTTTTAAAACTATAGCAGCTCTGTAGGGTTATAATTCATGTACCATACAATTAACCCATTCAGGGTGATGTACATTGGTTTGACATTTTTCTCTTAGTCTTTTCTTCTTCCAATGTCTTAAATATTTCTGTTCTCCAGACCACCTTCCATAGCTCTCTTCATATTATATTATTCTTTTTTTTAAATGTATTTAAATTCAGTTAGTTTAACATATAGTGTACCATTCGTTCCAGATGTAAAGTTCAGTTATTCATCCTTTGCCTGTAAGACCTGTAAGACCCAGTGCTCATTACATCACATGCCTTTCTAATGCCCATCCCCCATAACCCCCTCCTCTCTCCCCTCATATTATATTATTTTCACACTTGAGGAGGTTTCACTCAAGCCAAGAATTGTAACCTGGCAATTCTGACTCTTGTAGCTCTGCTCTAACTAACCCCACACTTCAATCCTATGCTTCAGTCTTCTCGTTGCACTTTCCAAATGCACATATCTACCCCGTTGTCCTCCAGACATTTCAAACTCTGTGGGTCCCAAATTAAATGTGTCTTGCCCTTCCAGCCCACTCACCTATTCTTCCATCAGACGTGCTCTTCCTCTGGTCCTACACATTTCGCACGCACACATCGGTAGCATTGTCTGTCACTCAAGGGAAGCTTCATTATTCCGTGTTCCTCCCTCGCCCTCACCCTCCTTCTCTAGCCTGTCACTAAGTTCTGATGATTCTAAATTCCTAGGCATGTCTTGTCTGCATCCCCCTCCCTCTACCAGCACTGCTGCTTAGTTCACACATTATCACCATGACCTTGCTTTGACTCTTGTCGAGACACCCTCCCTCACCCATCTATCTGGTTTCCCTAACTTCAAATTTGCTACCACCAGGGCTCCTTTTCTAAACTACAGACATAATCATGGTCCTGCTGGCCAAAGAGCCATCAGCGATGTGTGCCTAGTGCACTTCGCATAACAGGTCAAGCCCAGATACCCGAGTACCCCAGATATCCTGCAGGAGCAGCACCTTGTCTGCCTCATACCTCTCTTCTCCTACACACCCATCCCTCCACACCTATCCCACATGGGTGATATTCTCCATACATGCCATCTTCTAAAGAAGGTTAAAACCTTCATATATTTGAAACTGTTTAGAATGTTCTCTGTTAAGAATTTCCCCTTAGCAGCATCTCTCTCATCCTCTTAAGATATAGGTTGAAAGGTAGATGCTCTCCTCTAAGTTCCTACGGGACCTTGTACCCTAATCCTATTTTGCCATTTCCACATTTTTGTGATCTTGTTACACGTTCCTGTGCCCAGAAGAATATAAATTCTTCAAGAACAAGTACCCCTGGGGTACCTCTTAGTCCTCTGGGATCCTCAGAATCTATTACTACACCCAGGAGAAGAAGGAAGGCAGTAATGCCCGATTAATTGCATGGATGGATGGATGGATGGATGGATGGGCAAATGAACCTTTTCAACAAGGACATGACTTGCTAAAGGAGAAACAGGAGTGGCTGAAATACTGGCTCTGTCAAATCCCTTCTGGGGCACTTGAGGCCAGCATCTTCACTTTGGCTGCCATGACTTTGAGTTGTCATGTGGACCCAGCTGATTTAATAATGAAGCTTTCAAAGGGGACGTTTGCCTCAGGGGGCAAGGACTTTGTAGGTCACCATGAGATGATGAATCACTGCCTTCAAAGCAGAGAAAACTTGCTACTGTCTTTGAGATGTGCATTAAAATTGTGTTGGGTTATTTGTTAGGACTCGGAAGCCACCCTGAATTTCTGAGCGAACTCTTTCTCTCAACCCTCAGATTGACTTCTTTGTGTCATTCACATTTTAAAATTGTGGATATGTTTGCTGGAATGAATCAAATCGACTCATTCTACTAGCAGCAGGGATGGTTTTGAGCCTGTTACTATGGAAATGAATTTTTTACTTCTGTGGTTCCTTCCTGATTTTCAGGCTGTACAGCAACATTTGCAATGCTCCTGTGAATTTCTCCCCAAAGAGAGGAAAGGATGAAAATAGAATCATAGGGATAGAGAGCCAGGGATTTGTAATAGTCAAAAACATTTGGCAAATCTCTTTGCTCCAGGTCAGTGCATCCCAGTCTTGTTTATTTGTTTTGTTTATGGTTTATGTGCTAAGCTCAGCACTTCCTTGCTTTGACACAACTCACTTTCTAAGACAAGGACAATGTTATTTATTTATTTTTTAAAGTCCCACAGTACACTCCATCATCAAGGAGCTGATCTGGCCCAAAATGGGAGCATGTTGACTTCATGACCCCAGTGTCCACCTTCCCCGGCCCAGGGTCTGTGTCTTTGTCCAGTTTTTTATTCCAATGGTTTTTGTGGCATTCTGTGGCATGACAAGGTAATGCTTCAGCCTTGTCCTGTGCTTTGATGGAGGGAAGGGAAGCAGAGAGTCACACCTTAGAGGTGTAGAAAATGCTCACATATCCTCTTGCTCATAATATTCCTAAGAAGAAATAGGAGGAAAGGAAAAAGAGAGATTTACAATTTTGGGACTTAAGATGCTCTGGAGTTCTGAAAACACTAAAGGTAGTGTTTAGTGTCCATCCCTGGAAACTACTGCTTCTCATTCCTGCTGCCATTATATAATGTTGGATAAACATTTATTTATTCATTTACTCATTCATTTATTCATACAGTATCAATTACTTTTGAGTGCCTGTTTTGTGTCACAAACTTTTCTAGATATGACAGTAAACAAAGTGTATGTCTGTGTCTGTGTATGTATGTACATATACCACTATTCTCATAGAACTTAATTTGGCAGAGGAAAAAGAAAATGATTAATAATAAATGCATAATAGATCAGTGATAAGTGCTATAAAAAATTGAGTCAGATGAGGGAATAAAATATGGAGGGGGTCCTACTCCAAACTGGGAAAAGAAGACTTCTCTGAAAGGTTAGCAGTAAGTTTAATATGTATCAAGATTGGCAAGATAGCCAATATGACTGAGGCCAAAGTGTTGAGATGCGAAGTAGGAGACAGTTGGAATTAAGTGGACATTAGGCTGCATAATGGCCCATCAAAAATGTCCCTGTCCATCCCTGGAAACTACTGCTGTTGCCACATGGGAAAAGGGACTTTGCAGATGTCATTGAGTAAAGATCTTGAGATGGGGAGATTATCCTGGATTATCCAGGTAGGCTCAGTGTGATGACAAGGTTCTTTATAAGAAAGAAGCAAGAGAGTTAGATAGACAAGATAGAAAGAAGCAGAAGTCAGAGATGAGAGAAGATTCTAGGCCCCTGTCTTCAGAGTTGGAGGAATGGGCCATGGGCCATGGAATGTGAACAGCCTGGAGAAGCCGGCAATGGCAAGGGAACAGATTCTACCCTTCATCCTCCAGAAAGAACACAGCCCTTGTGACAACCTGAAGTCCGGTTAGACTTCTAACCTCCAAAATTGTAAGGGAATAAATTTGTGTTATTCAAGCACTGAGTACATGGGCAATTTGTTACAATAGCAATAGGAAACTAATACAGGGGTCAGATGATGTTGGACCTAGTATTCCTATAGGTGAGGATAGGGATCTTTAATCTGAGTGTGAATCAAAACCAGCGAAAGTTCTAAGCAAAGGAGAGCGGTGACCCAACTTTTGGGTTTACAGAATCATTTAGGCTTACGAGCAGGAAATAGACTCTGAGAGGGAGAAATTGAAGTCTGGGGACTAGAGAGAGAGAGGTGGTGTTGGGGTAGTGGGGGAGGTGGTGAGAAGGAGTCAGGTCGGGGATGTTTCAAAGGCAAAGACAGTAGGACTTGCTAATGAACTGGATTGGAGGAGAAGTAGCGAGGATCAATCCTAGTAAATGGCTAGAGTAGCTGATGGGATGGAATTACCAATATTGGAATGCAGAAGACTGGGATGGAGAGAGTCTGGGGGTGTTTTATTGTTGCTTATTTAATTGTTTTTTTCTAATTTTATTTATTTTTTTATGCTAATTAATTAATTTATTTTATTGGTGTTCAACTTACCAACATACAGAATAACCCCCAGTGCCCGTCACCCAATCACTCCCACCCCCCGCCCTCCTCCCCTTCTACCACCCCTAGTTCGTTTCCCAGAGTTAGCAGTCTTTACGTTCTGTCTCCCCTTCTGATATTTCCCACACATTTCTTCTCCCTTCCCTTATATTCCCTTTCACTATTATTTATATTCCCCACATGAATGAGAACATATAATGTTTGTCCTTCTCCGACTGACTTACTTCACTCAGCTAATTTTATTTATTTATTCATGAGACACACAAAGAGAGAGAGAGAGAGAGAGGCAGACACAGGTAGAAGGAGAAGCAGGCTCTATGCAGGGAACCTGACGTGGGACTCGATCCCGGGTCTCCAGGATCACACCCTGGGCTGAAGGCGGTGCTAAACCACTAAGCCACCTGGGCTACCCCAAAGTGGTTTTTGTTATTTTATAGAATGAGAGGGCTTAAGAATTGTTTGGGACTTAATTTTGAGATGGTCATTAGATGCTCAAATGAGGTTAGTAATCAGCTTTACATAGTAGTCTAGAACTCAGGTGTGAAATAATAGAATATATATATGTATATATCTGCCCCAGTTCCTGGCACAGAACTCCTAAACTCCTTGTAATTTTCCTAAGTGATAAGGGAACTAGAAACATCTTTTGTTTTAATATTTAGACTTTGACCCAGCTTCCTGACATGGAGCTCCTAAATCCCTTGGAATCTTCTGGGTGGTGGGAATATCTTTTGTTCTATTGAGCAGCTCTTGGTGAGGTCCCAGATGGTGGTTGGTCACCAGAAAGGCATAGAAGCTTGGAAGTTTCAGCCCCAACACCATCTTCTGGGTGGGGAAGAGGGGTTGAAAATTGAGTTAAATGTTGCTCATGGTCATCAATCAGTTAATGATGATTGATGAAGCCTTTATAAAAATCCCAAAAGCATGGGGTTTGGGGAATTTCCAAGTTGGTGAATGCATTCACATTTCAGGAAGTCATATCCATGGGGACAGAGGCTTCTATGCTCGGGATCTTTCCAGACTTCACCCTGTGTGTCTCTTCATCTGGCTGTTCCTCCGTATCCTCTATCATATCTTTATTATACAATAACTTGGTAAGCATAAGTAAGTGTTTCCCTGAGTTCTGTAAGCTGTTCTAGCAAATAATCATATTCAACATGGGGGTGCTCATGGGAACCTCCAATTTGTGGCCAAGTTTGACAGAAGTTGTGGGTAACTTGGTATCTATTCCTTAGAATCCAAAGTGAGGGGCAGTCTTATGGGGCTGAGCCCTTAAGCTGTGGGGTCTACACTACCTCTGGTTAGTATCAGAATTGAACTGAATTATAGGACAACCAGCTGGTGTCATAGAAAATTGCCTGGCGTGAGAGAAAGTGCACACACCTGGGGTCAGAGTGTTGTGAGTGTAGTAGTAGGTGTAAGTGAGTAAAGGAGAAACATGGGAGGAGTGGGTCTTTCCAACTCTTCAAGGAACGGGTTGGACCAGAAAAATAAATACAAGAGTCCTTAACAGAAAACCAGATGGGAAGGAAAGGGAAGGAAGAGAACAGGTGGAAAGGAACATGCAGAGGGGGACTGACCCTTGGGGCATTCCTGAATTTAGAGGCCAGCCAGAGCCATGCAGCCACAGAAAGGGAGAACAAAATGCACTCGCCAGTAACAATGCAGCAAGTACATCCCTTCGGAGCCAGAATAGAAGCTGGTAGAGGAAATAGAAATCCACCCTAGGAGAGTGCCATAGCATGTGGAATTAGCTGTGCCTGGTGAATTTCTTCCCCAGCCTCACCTTGAGTTGATGAGCTCAATTTAAGGATCAAATTAATCAGCCTTGAGCAATTGTTGGAAAATGTGAAAATCTCTCACCTCTGCTGGTGGCAGCTTTCACTTACAGTCTGTGTTCAGAGCAGAGCTGGGTATAGCCCAAACATGTCCACCTCACAAAGTGGCTGTTAATTCACTTCACCATCAAATCTAGTGGGTTCTAAGTCTCTTTCACAGAGTGGCAAGAAATTCAATCTCCATCATATTTCAGGAGTGCCTTCTAATCCCGAGGGGAGCATGAGAACCCGAGTGGTACCTCGAGCCCTTCTGTGGAGGTCACCATAGTCACCCTCCTGCCCGGGGCTGTGGGATGATGCTCGAGAGTTTTCTCTCTGCATCTCTTGGGTCAAGTGCTCCTAGAGTATCTTCTCCATTCAGCTGTCACTCTCTAAGCTTGAGAAAAGACTGGCCAGCCTAACAGCCATCCTGGGTTCACCACATCTGGGAAAATATCTACAGGAGGAGCCAGGTCTCTACAACCTGCAAAGACCCCACAAATCCTGCCCTTTCTCAGCCTCGGAAAGGAAAGCTTCTACCCAGAGGAGACTATTGCCTTTCCACTACTAGCAAGAATTTCTCTCCCGTCTCCTACAAGGGCCTTCTCCTCTTCCACATTTCACACAGCGTTGTGGGCGGGGTTATCTTCTGGATGCCAGACCACTCCATTCTTGGTGTTGAAACTCTATAGCCATTACTGGCCCCCAGGATAAGGTGTCCCCCACTCAGAGCACAGAAAAGAAACATTCTTCTGATGGGGAGACAAAAATGCATCTCAACTTTTTCTATTGCAACTCGTTTCAATATTTTATGATTTTCTTTAACTCAAGTTGAACCAATGCCCTCTTGAGAGAAGGCAACTCTGTTTTTGTCTCCCAATGTCCCTGAGCTTGATTCTTCTGTCCTTGGGGAAATACGTGGTGGGATTTTCTGGTCACTGGTAGGAAAAATATTCTGTGCTCTGGTTACTTTAAGTTGAAGAACACTCTTAATTCAGTCATTAACGTGTCTGACCAGAACTGTAAATTGGATTTAAAGGCCTCATTTCTGCCAGTGCCCTGCCCCTGCCCCAGGTTTGGGTGGCAGGGAATCAGCAGTTCAGGGAGGACCTCTGTCCACACGTGTCTCTTTCCCAGTGGGTTCCCGGCTGCTCTTCCCCAGCTCCAAGCTGTGGTCTCAGAGCCAGCAGGGACTGGGACTGGGACTGGGCTGCAGCAAAGAAGAGGGGGTCATTCCTAGCAGCTCTCCAGACTTGGCATCTGCTTCAGGCCTCCTCTTCTTCACATGGACATTTTCACATTTTCAAGAACACGCCCTGCCTTCCATCGCTCAGGACGTCTCCCCTACCATTCCCATGGCAAGGCAAATCCATCCCCGTTCTGGCTGCCACTTCTTCTGCCTCGGCCCCTAGGGGCCTGGGTGGTCCCTCTAGCTTCTCTGCACTGAGGTCCCTTGTCCCTTCTCAGTGACCATCTGGGAAAATCTCTCTATTTCTCTTTTACTCTCACACAACACTGCTGACATCAGATGTGTGGGCTTTCTATGCCAGGCATTTCTGCTACTGACTGTCTGGGTGTAGCATCAGATCTCACAGGTTAGGGCCTCAGTCCCAGACAACTGCCTCCCGCCACCCCCCACTTTCAGATGCCAACCGTAGGTTGTCTGTCACCTGTATTTCTGACCAAGCAGCTATAAATTGATGTTCCCATAACCCCCTCCTCAGGTTCAATAATTTGCTAGAGTGGCTCATGCAATCCAGGAAAACAGTTTACTGACTATTGCCAGTTTATTAGGAAGGATTCTGTAAAGGATATAAATAAACAGCCAGATGAAGAGATACCCGGGTGAGGTCCAGAAAGATCCTGAGCACAGGAGCTTCTGTTACCACGGAGTTGGGGTATGCCACCCTCCTGGCACCTAGATGTGTTCACCAACTTGGAAGCTCCCCAAACCCCATATTTTGGGGATTTTTCTGGAAGCTTCATAGTGTAGGCATGATGGATCATCATTGCAATTTCCAGCCTCTCCTCTTCCCAGAGGATGTGGAGCTTGGAACTCCAAGCTTCTAATCATGGCTTGGTTGTTTGTTATTAACATTTTCTTCATCACTGTCTCGTTTTTCAGCTTTATTGAGATACATAAAATTATAATATACTTAAAGTGTGTTAACACGATGGTTTGCTGTATGTGTATGTATACATGGTGAGAGGAGTCTCACCATGTGTCAGTTAACACATCCATCACCTCAATATGTGCCTGTGTGTGAGAGAACACTTAAGGTTTACCCCCTAGCAAATCTCAGTTATACAATACGGATTGTCAACTGGAGTCACTTTGATAGGTATTTGATCTTCAGAAGGTATGCATCTTAGTACTGAAAGTTGTGCCACTTTAGCAGATTCTCCAATTTCCCCCAGCCCCTCACCCCCTCACCCCCTCACCACCACCACCACAGCCCCTGGCAACCACCAGCTCCCTGTTTTTGTGAATTTGACTTTTTTGTTGCTGTTGTTTTAGATTCCATTATAAGTGATACCCTACAGTTATCCATCTTTCTCTGGTGTAATTCACTCAGCTTCATGCACTCCACGTTCAACTGTGTTGTCACAAATAACAGGATTTCTTTCTTTCTTTTTTTCTTTTAAAGAAGACTTATTTATTTTGAGAGAGAGAGAGAGAATGCACAGAAGAGGGGAGGAGGGGCATGGGGGAGTGAGAGAAAGAGGGAGAGTCTCAAGCAGACTCCCTGTTGAGCACGGAGCCCAACACAGGGCTTGATCCCAGGACCCTGAGACCAGGAACTGAGCCAAAACCAAGACGCAGCTGCTCAACTGACTGAGCTACCCAGGCACCCTGGGATTTCCTTCCCTTTAAAGGCCAAATAATATTCCATTTTATATGTATATGCCACGTTTGGGGCATTTAGGCTGTTTCTGTATTTGGCTATTGTGAGGAATGTAGCACTGAACATGAGAAAGCAGCTCTCTCTTCAAGGTAGTGATTGCATTTGCTTCGGATATACACCCAGAAGTGGGATTGCTGGATCACAGAGTAGTTCTATTTTTGGTTTCTTGAGGAGCCTCCTTACTGTTTTCCTTAGGGGCTATTCCAGTTTACATTCCTACCAGCAATATACAGGGTTTCCTTTTTACCAAAACCTAGCCAATATTTGTTATCTCTTGTCTTTTTTTTTTTTTTTAAAGATGTTTTATTTATTTACTTGAGAGAGAGAGAGCACAGAAGGAGAGGGAGAAACAGACTCCCCACTGAACAGGGAGCCTGATGCAGGACTCAATTCCAGGACCCCAGGATCATGACCTGAGTGGAAGGCAGATGCTTAACCGACTGAGTTACCCAGGTGCCCCTCTCTAATCTTTTTGACAAAACACCCTAACCTCTGTGAGGTGCTATCTCATTGTGGTTTTGATGGCTGGGTCTAGCCCTTGTTCTGAAGTCATCCAAGAGGTCCCAGGAGTCACCTCATTAGAACAAAAGACACTCCTATCTCCCAGGAAATTCCAAAGGATTTAGAAGCTCTGTCAGCAACCAAGTTGAAAGACGAAATACTAGAACAAAAGAACCTCTCCTATTGTTCTTGTCACCTGGGAAATTACAAGGGTTTTAGGAGCTTGGTGCCAGGAACCAGAGGCAGGAATGAACATAAATGTTTTCTGTTATTCTACAGTGGCCTCCTGACAACCCCATACCAGCTCTGTCTCATATGGCTCAACTCCTTTTGAGCCTACAGGGCCAGACTCAGCTTGCCCAGGGCCATCCTGTGTATGCCTGCTTGCCCAGCGTAATGCTTTCATGCTCATGATTCCCATTTGGGATGAAAAAGTGATGTTTCCACAACTTCTGGGAGTGGAGAATAAAATACCCAACACCACCACCCTTCCTTCCTTCTACCACTTAGCAAGCCTTTTAGATTTCCCAGGCACATGTCAGGCCACAGGCCACTCTGTGCCTGAGCTACAGGAGTCCCACTGGAGACCCTTCTTGAGAGGAGGGGCGGGGGCCCCCGACTTGTGTTTTCCATGAAGGAGGACCCACAGCCTGCTATGGCTCTCTCTGAATCGCCTCTTCCCCAAAACAGTGCCAACACCTGTGATGTCAGGGAACACTGAGAGCCCAATAACTAGCTTCTCTCATCTTTTTGACAAATTCTTCACAGTGCAAATCCACTCAAATGTGAGTTACATGAGAGAGAGCGCTCTTTATTTCCTTCCCTATCCAGATCTGAGCTTCATACATAGTAGCCAGTTAGTATTTATTTGTAGAGCAAAAGATAAATGGGAGTGTCTGGCATCTTATTTTGGAATGTACTTCCTGTTGTCTTTGGGTCATAGCTCAAACTCCATTTAAGCATACCATTAATCATGGCCAGGGGATCCCTGGGTGGCGCAGCGGTTTGGCGCCTGCCTTTGGCCCAGGGCGCGATCCTGGAGACCCAGGATCGAATCCCACGTCGGGCTCCCGGTGCATGGAGCCTGCTTCTCCCTCTGCCTGTGTCTATGCCTCTCTCTCTCTCTCTCTCTCTGTGACTATCATTAAAAAATAAAAAATAAATAAAAAATATGTTTAATCATGGCCATGGGTAATTTTATGTAAATGCATCAGTGTGATAATATCATATATACTGGCAATTTTTTAGTGCTGCTGTATTCTTTCTTTTTTTTTTTTTAAGATTTTATTTGTTTATTCATGAGAGACACAGAGAGGCAGAGACATAGGCCGAGGGAGAAGCAGGCTCCATGCAGGGAGCCCAATGCAGGACTCAATCCTGGGACCCCAGGATCACGGCCTGAGCCACCAGGTGCCCCTAGTGCTGTTGTATTCTTTTCCTTCTGACTGAACTTCCTATTCCTTCTCTTTCCTCTCATCCTCATTTCCCTCAATCTTTGTTCATCATGTACATATATACAAAATACATATGCATTTACACACACACACACTATTGTATTTTATTTGAGACCACATTATACAAACTTTTACACGTCAAATTTTTCTTATTCACACTTTATGGATATCCTTTGTCATTTATTAGGTACTCATATGCATGAGGCTAGTTACTGGCTTCTTGTATATTCCACTGGTTTGTCCTTTTGTCTTGCCAATATTATGTTTATTTGTCACAGTAATAGCTCTCAAAGAATATTCTGTAACCCAGCAGCATCAGCATCACCTGGGAACTTGTTAGCAATGCAAATTATTGCACCCCAGCCCAGACCTAGTAGATCAGAAACTCTAGGGGGTCCAGTAATCTGTTTTAACTGTTTTAACAAGTACTCCCAGGAGATTCTGATGCATGCTAATGTTTGAGGATGCTTTCAAATGGTTTTCCAGTACATGTTTATGTGTTACACTATGTCATTGAGCAAATTCCCCCTAATTAGCTTTTTTATTCCAGACTTTCTTGGCTCTTCTTGAGCATTTGTTCTTTCAAATGAACATTAAGATAATTTCATCCAATTAAAAAAAAAGCATGTGTTGCCAATGGGAAATTGCGATAAATTATATATTCATGTGAGATAATTGGCATTTTTGTGACATTAAGTGTTTATATTTGAGAATATAAAATATCTTCTCATTTGTCAGAAATTAGATAGAATTGATTTCTTTTCATAAAAATTATCTAACTTTATTGTCAAATTTATTCCTAAATAACAATTATTTGTGATCACAATACTGGGTTAAATACTTCTTCCATTTCTATTTCTAGATTGTCATTTCTGGAATTAACAGAGAACTGTAAGATAAGCAAATATCTTGCACGCACTTTATTAAATTCCCTTAATTCCAATAATTTGTAATTTTCAACACTGACATTTCCAGCACAAACATAGCAGTATTTCTTTTTTTTCTCCTGCATTTATACACTTTTCCACTTTGTTGTGCTGCACTCACTAGAACTTACAAAGCAATGCTGAAAAAAATCGTAGTGAAAGCAAATGCACCTGTCTGGTTCCTGTTCAGTTTGAAATGACTTTACTATTTCAACGTTTGGAATAATATTTACTGTTGGACTTTGGTGATCTTCAATACCTGTAAATGATTTCCTTCTAGTTTTATTTTAATCAAGATTTCTGTTAGAAATGGCTGCTGATTTTTATCAGATATCTTTGCAGCATCTATTGATATGTTCATATGCTTGTTTGTTTTTTCCTCCAATGCATTGTTCTCGTTTTTGGGAGTGTCTTTCTGTAGCAGGAAGGAAACACAAATTACTATCTCAATCAATTTCTCTGTCATACTAGTTTTATTTTTAAAAAAGAAAAAGAAGAACAAGGATTCTAATTGCTTAGTGGGATAAGTGATCTGTAGCCAAGAGGCTGAGGGGGAAGACATGAGTCTGATAAGCTGCAACACAAATGCAGGCCACCTGACTCTGGGAGCTACTTCATTTTTTACCAGGAAGCCAAACAAAATTACGAGTAAAAATGAATAATCGGAGCAGGTAAATGCATAGGAGTCAGAGCCCAGGTTTCCATGACAGACATCTCTGGGTTCAGATCTTGGTTTTGCCACTTGCCAACTGAACAACTTCAGCTATTAAAAATGGCTAGCATGCATTGAATTCTTACTGTGTTTTTCTAAGCATTTTATGTGGATCCCTTTCGGTTACTTGCTTCACTTCAATCTATCACATCCTTCCCCCTTACTAAACAGAGCATTGTGGCTGCTACACGATGTTGTTGTAACATGAATTGCAAGGAATTCCAACAAGTTAGCTCTGTCCTCTCCATTAAGGATTTTTTTTTTCATAAGAAGACTTTTCTTTTTCCTTTTTAACTGTCAGAAATTCACCTACCATGAAGCGCAGGGAGTCCCTTATATTCTTGGCCAAATGCCCCAAGTCTCTCATCTGATAAATAGATTCCCACGGAAGTTTCCTTTTTGACTGCTGTCCTTTAGCTGGTACTGATGAGCAGACATCACTTTCCTACTGACCATAGTCTGTGAGCACTGCCTTTTCCTCGTCGTAGTGGACTAAGCAGGAAATAACAAAAGCCACAATCTTCTCATGCGCTGTCCCAGGGACAGACACTTCTGGGGTTCCTGGAATTTGAGCTTGACCAGTGTGCAGGGTAAGAGCCGGCCTGAGCTCCCTTAACAGGGCCCCCAACCCCTTCTCACCTTCCAAGGTAAGGCTGGCAGGTTTTTTTTTTTTTTTTTTTTTTTTTTAAGATTTTACTTATTTATAAGAGACACACACACAGAGACAGAGACACAGGCAGAGGGAGAAGCAGGCTCCCTGCAGGGAGCCCGATGTGGGACTCGATCCCAGGTCTCCAGGATCACGCCCTGGGCTGAAGGCAGACGCTAAACCACTGAGCCACCCGGGGATCACCAGGCTGGCAGGTCCTTGCTAACCCTTCTTCACGTGCTCCTGACGGCAGATGCTCACTCAGTGGCTGAGCAGAGAATTCAGGACATGCTATTCCATCTCTCTTCTCGGTTTCAGGGTCCCAGTGTTTGGCTTCCGACCACTACTTTCCCTCGTTGGCTTCTGAGGACTATGCCCTGTGACCCAGACCCTAACTAACCGGCTTCATTAGACCACAGCTCAGCACTCCCTCGGTTGGCTTTCCACTGCCTTTCCCAGCCCCTGGAGTGATTTACCTCTCTGCACGCGGAGCCTCCATGGACTGCAGTTCCTGTCTGGGAGTCCAGGCTTCCCTGTAAACTGATCCCTGAGGCCCACTGGGCCGAGTCTATGGGGCCCCCACTTTGGGGTGGTTTGTCCCAGTCCTAGTAGAGCTCCAGACTCCTCCATCATTCCTCGTGTTTGCACATCTGCTAACACAGCTGTGCTGCCAGCCACTGGGGACCTCATATTACCAGTTCCCCCGCCCCCCTTCAAATACACTTAACTCTTCTGACTGTGCACCTGTCTTGATTTGGCTCCTGTATTCCACTCTGAGCCTGTGTCTACCTGCACTTCCCACTGAACCCTGGTCTCCTCTAGACCTGCCTGTTGCCACTCCGAGTTTCAGAAATTACATTTAAACCCAAGAGCTTTGCTATGATCTCTTCTTGCTAGAAATGGCCCAGGGCATCAGAGAGGAAGAGAGTTGTTCTGTTTCCCCGACCTGGTTGCTACGATGACTGGCAGCTGTATACAAATATCAGCAAAACTCAAGGCTGCGCCGGTTCACGTATCAGCTGGGGCTGCCGTCCCAGTCTGCGTGCTCGGGACCACGAGAGCAGGTGAGCGTAGCAGCTGGACACATGCATTTCCTTCAGCTGCGGGTGACCTTGTATACCTCAAGGAATAATCACCTTTCAGGTTGCTGTCATTAATTTTGATGTCAATGATATCCTCCTAGGTCTTCATACTTGACAAATGGATCCCTCTGCTCTCTGGGAGGCAGTGAAAGAATCTGGAAGTATTTCTTGACCTATAATCTGTTACCGAAACACATTTTCTATTGATCACATCTCTACTGACGGTACAGTGTAGTCGGATCAGTTGAACAAATGTATCAGTGCTTAAAATCCTCATTTGGTTTGCAACAGAGCAGTCGCTACAAGCTTATGAGTAGGGAAACTAATAAAAATACCACCATTCTTTTCCCTGTGGAATAAAAACTCAAGGTAGCATTATATTTCTCAGCAGAAAGTAAACTTAGCACAGGGAGTCTCACACCCCAGACCCCAAGATTCTAAGCCAGGAGGTTTAGTGGGGAAGCCCAGAGCAGATGATTTTTAGTAAATGGTTTTGATCCACTTCTTTTTTTAAAAAATTATTTATTTTTTTCAGAGAGAGAGAGAGAGAGGTAGCAAGAGAGAGCATGAGTGGAGGCAGAGGGAGAGGGAGAAGCAGGCTCTCCACTGAGCAGGGAGCCTGACTCAGGACTGGATTCCAGGATCCCGAGATCATGACCCGAGCTGAAGGCAGAGACTTAACTGACTGAGCTACCCAGGTGCCCCTTGATCCACATCTTTGAAAGATCTGGATTAGGTGAGAGAACTTTGGAGTCCAAAAGTTTAATTCCAGCTCAATGGCCTTAGGTTTCAAATCTTGGATTTTAATTTCCAATCTGTAAGAGGGGAATGGCAGTAACAGCTCTCCTGATCACAGATCTTATTTTCATACAGATTGCATTTATAGGCAACCAACCTCTTTGAACAGACTGTGAATGTACCCACAGTAAGAGTCATCAAAAATCAAAAAAAATCTTGAAAAAAAAAAAAAAAGGGCAGCCCTGGTGGCCCAGCGGTTTAGCGCCGCCTTCAGCCCAGGGTGTGATCCTGGAGACCCAGGGTCGAGTCCCCACGTCAGGCTCCCTGCATGGAGCCTGCTTCTCTCTCTGCCTGTGTCTCTGCCTTTCTCTCTCTCTCTCTGTGTCTCTAATAAATAAATAAATAAATCTTAAAAAAAAAAGAGTCATCAAAAATTCTGAGAAATACCCTCAAACCTTATCCAGTTACCTCTGTTGAAAAGTAAGGCACATATCAGAGACAGCAGTAAGAACGTAATGATAGTCAGTCAGTAGACAGTCTATAAAAACATAGCAGTCTGGTATAGATAATGAAGGGATGACATTAATGGTCTTTGAGGACATAATTTATTGCAACATAGCAATTTATGTACAGAATAGTGACATTGAAATTGCAAGGAAACAATATATTCTGGTACTAAATTAAGAAAATGACATATATAGAGCTTTGAAGAATTTTAAAAATGTTTAAAAACAAAACAAAGTTTGGCACTTGAAATTATAAACTTGAGGTAAAGGTCATTTATTCAGCAAATATTTATTGAACATCTATTATTTGCTGAACACAAAGGAAATCTGCCTTCATGGAGCTTATATTTGAAAGGAGGATAGGTATTGTCATGAAGATCATATTAGCAGTCAACCAACCTTTGGAAAAATGAGTGGGACAAGAAGTAATAATGGTAAAGCATAATATGGTAGCCACAAGTTCCATGTGACTATCTAAACTTAATTTAAATTAATTAAATTAACTAGTTAAATTTAATAAAATTAAATATCATTAAAAGATCAGTTCTTCAATTGCACCAGCCACTTTTGAGTGTTCAACAGCCACATGTATATTGGGACAGTATAGAATTGATATTTCCATTATCACAGAAAGTTCTAGTGAACAGTGCTGATCTAGAATATGGTAGAAGATAAAATATACTATGGTGTAAAATAAGCAGAACAGGATGACAGATCATGCTGGGAACAAGGGGGTTGCTATTTAAATAGATCTGAGAATATGTCTTAGAAGGTGACATTTGAAGAAGGGCATGAAAGAGAAGAGAGCAAACTATGGGACATCAGAGGGAAGAGCATTGCAGGAGAGGGAACAGAAACCACAAATGCCCTAAGGAGGAGGCAAGTCTGGGGCAGTCCAAGAATAACAGGGAGATCCATGTGGTGTGGGACAGATGGAGGGGATGAAGTCAAAGACTAAGGTGAAAAGTACCACCTTACCTCCGTTGTGAGAATGTCCCTTCTTGTTTGGAGAGCCACCCCACTGTTGTGTGTTGCATAGACAGAGCCCAAGGGCTGAAACAGGGACCAGTTAGGAGACTTTAAAATTACAGCTAATACTTGAACAATGTAGAGATTGGGGGTGCGGCCACCCTATACAGTCAAAAATCCATGTATAATTCTTGACTCTCTAAAAGTTTAACTACCAATAATAGCCTATGGTTGACTGGAAGCCTACTAATAATATAAAAATCAATGAAAACATATTCTGTATGTTATATACAAACATACTGTATACTATGTTCTTAACAATAAAGTAAGCTAGAGGAAAGAAAATGTTTATTAAGAAAATCTTAAGAGAAAACATATTTATATTACTGTACTGTGTTTATTGAAAAAAATTCTCAGGATGCCTGGGTAGCTCAGTCGGTTAAGCATCTGCCTTCAGCTCAGGTCATGATCCCAGGGTCCTGGGATCAAGCCCCATGTCGGCTCCCTGCTCAGTGGGGAGTCAGTCTGCTTCTCCCTCTCCCTCTGCCCTCACTTGTGCTTACTCTTTCTCTGTAGTGCTCTCTTACTCTCTCTCAAATAAATAAATAAAACATTTAAAAGAAAACAAAGAAAAAGAAAAAAAATCTCATAAAAGGAAGCCCCTTGCGGTTCAAACCCGTGTTGTTCACTGGCCAACTGTAGTCTCAATAAGAGTTCATGGTGATTTGAAGCAACATGGTAGCAATGTGGTGGGAAGAAGTGGTCAGATTCTGGATACTCTATGTAAGTAGAGACAAGAAGATTTTCTGGATGTCAGGTTTAAGGGAGAAGAGTTAGGGATGAGCCCACCAGAGTTAAGGATTTGGGCCTGAGCAGTTGGCACGACCGACTTGCATTCCCTGAGATGTATAAGATCGTGAAATAAGCACATTTGGTGGGAACAATCAGAAGTCCAAGGTATGATGTGTTAAGACTGAAATGCCTTCTGGACATGAAAGTGTAGAAGTGGAAGAGACAATGGGATACATGGTCTGGAGTTTAGAGGAAAGGTGCAGGCCAGAGATGTATCTCCAATAATCACCTGTATCTTGGCCATTAGACTGGATGAGATCATGTGGCAAGTAAGGGTAGGTTGAGAAGAGTTTCTAGCAGCCATCTGAACACTTGAACATTATAAGGCCTCTGTGATGAGGAGGACCCAACACAGGAGGCAGAGAAGGAGGGGATCTGGGGGTTGGTGTCTCAGAAGACAACAGAAGGGATTTCAAGGTGTCAAAAATGTTGACAGGTCAGATAATCATATCTCCTTCCTGATTTGCTGGATACAGTTCTGGAGTCCTACCTGTTATCCTGTTGCAAGTGTTACTGGTGTCTCTTCATTGTCAACATCCACATTACAGGGGATCCCTGAGTGGCTCAGTGGTTTAGCATCTGCCTTCAACCTACAGTGTGATCCTGGAGTCCCCGGATCAAGTCCCACGTCAGGCTCCCTGCATGGAGCCTGCTTTTCCCTCTGCCTGTGTCTCTGCCTCTCTCTTTGTGTGTGTCTCTCATGAATAAATAAATAAAATCTTTTTTAAAAAATCCACATCATAATAAATTATAATAAATTGTCACCCTACTAATTGGTCAAGTGAGAAATGAACCATTGAATTTAGCCACATGGTGGTCATTGGTGACCTTGACAAGAGGACTTGGGTGGTGCGATAGAATGGGTTCTTGAGAGTACAGGGGAAGAAGGTTTTGGAGATAGCATCATCAGCTCTTTGGCGGAGTTTTGCTGTGACAAGAAATAGAGTGGTGGCTGGAAGGGAAATGGGGTCAAGACAGGTTTTAGTTTTAGCTTTTGTTCTTACAATGTAAGAAAAATAACAGCTCATTTGTATGCTGATGGGGAAGATCCAGTAGAGAGGAAAATTGATGATGCAAGATAGAGATAAGACATCTAGAGAAATGAGGGGCTGAACTATGGTGTTAAGGGGGCGCCCTCACAGGGGCACAGAAGGGAAAGACAGGTGTACTGGTTCAGGTGCAGAGCAATGGGAGGGGGTGGTTTGGAATCCTGCAGATGTTCTCTTATATGTAATTTAATGCTTTTCAGTAAAACAGAAAGTTCAAGTCATCCACTGAGAGGAAGGATGGAGGCATAGGCATGTGAGAAGGGAGTGGGGGCAGAAGAGAACGGCGGACCCCTTGTCTAGAGGAGCAGGAGAGCATGGACAGAGGAGTGTGCTGTGGTGACTGGGCTGTAGCATGGGCCCTCTTGAGGATGGAGCTGGTGAATTTCCACTGAGACCAGGCCACCTGGCAGGTGTTCTGCTCCAGCCACATTTAGCTGTGTGGGTGCAGGCCTGGCGAGGTGGAGAGCTGGATGTGCCCAATATTTGTTTGAAAAAGTCCTGCAGGCTACAGAGACCAGGGAAATGAGGCTTTATGATAATTCACATTAATTGAAAAAAAGGTCAGTCCGTGTTAGCAGATGCATTTTTTAAAAAAGCTCTTTTACTCATTAAAAATGTATTCTGTGATTGATGTTCAGCTGGATCTGCTAAAATGAATAAATAAAGCTGTTTTTAATTACCTACAATATTTACATTTCAACACTTAATGAGCTAACAGCTATTAAGAGTTTGTTCTCTTAAGTAGATTGAAAATCTTCCTGCAATTTTGCTTACCTTTTTTGCTGAATCATTGCTTCCACGGAGCGGTTTTTCAGCCAGTCAGGGCCCAGAAAGCCCTGGAATGTAGATTCCCTGGAAGGCAAAACCTGATATGCAGGCAACATGTCCCCCAACAACATGACACCTGGCGTTGGGCCCCAGGGTATTAGAATTAAGGATGGAGTGCCACCTGGTAGTAATAAGCAAGTCTTTCTTGACCACTTGTGGAAGGTTCAACCAAATTGTCCACTAATTAATTAGACTAAGTAAAGTACAAATTAATGAGGTTTAACCACATTTCATGCTTGTTTCATTTGCCTTTTTATCAGCATCATTCTTGGTCCATTTTTCTTTCTCAGTCCACCCTCATTTATCTCACTTGATTAGTTCTGTGACCTTAAAACGAGATTATTTTTCCTATTAACAAAGACTCCATATAAAAATTTCAGAAAATACACAAAAGTAGAAAGGACAAAGAGCCTGCTATACAAAGACAGCCACTAATAATATTTTGTCTTTCTTTTTAGCCTTGTTCTTCTTAAAAACTAATCTCTAATTATGAATTATTTCAAATGTACAGGCAAGCACAGAAAATAATTAACAAGCAATCCAGATTAACAGATGTTAACATTTTGCTGTATTTGCTTTAGAGTACTCTTTGTTTTTTAAGAAATAAAATCTAGATCCAGGTAAAGCCCATGTCCATTTCTCACCCCTCCTTCTCTCTCTAGAGGTAACAGCTGCCCTTGGCTATTGCCTACAGCTCACTAATCAGTGGCCTTCTAGGTCTGGTGTCCCAGTTTTGATAATGTGAGGAAACCCCCGGGGGTTTGGTGGGCAGAGCTTTAGCCCAGCCCCTGGAGATGGCTATATCCACCCACAAGACATTATTGAAGCAGCCAGCTGCCTCACCCATTTACCTTTCTCTGGCATTTTCCAGCTAAATTACAAGACTCCATTTTCTCCTTCAGACAATGTATAATAACCCAAAGTGTGGAGTGTAAAATGGACTACCTCATACAAATATTTATCTCTAGGTTCAAATGATCTGCTCTTGACTTTAGATTCACACTCAGAGAAATACTGAGTGACCATGCATCTGTATTTAAGGAGTATTTTTTCCAGGTCTCAAAAAAAGTCTGATGAACTCCCCTAGTATATGGCACTGCAGTAATGGTAATGTTTAGGTCCTAGGAGCATTTTGTTTCTCCCACTGCAGGAGAGAGGGAGAAGCACTCTGCCCCTCCTGCCATTGTGCAATCGCTGCGATTGCTGCAAGTGGAAAGAGAGAACTCACCCACTTGTCTTTGAAAAGGAGATCCTCTAATCAAAGAGGAAAGGATTCAGAATGACAGTTTGGTCAGCTGAACTGGCGTCTCCTGGCATCCTTTTCCACCAACACCAAATGGCCCCCTGCAAATGCAGGAAGAGGGGCCAGATGCTGGTTCTTGCCTGGCACATGGTTTATTGATCTGAGTAACCAAACCTAATAATGTCAAGGAAGTTTCTCATGGGACTTCCGAAAGCAGTTCCTGCTAAACTGGAAACTTGTCCTTCATGTGGCAGTCAGCCCTCTGCGTTTGCCATGGTCATTACCAACATCAAGAAAGTAGGTGGTGATGTTGTGCCTGATGGGACTGGGGCAAAATAGATGATCTTGGCACAGGTGGAAAGGCAATGCTGTGGAGTAAGTTCAATCTTTTCAATAAATGGTACTGGAATAATTAGATATCCATACACACGCACATAATTTGGATCTGTACCTTCTGCCATGTACAAAATAACTCAAAGTGGATCACCTCTAAGTGTGAAACCAAAAACTATAAGACTCCCAGAAGAAATAATAGGAGAAAATTGCTATCCTCTTGGGTTCGGCAATGATTTCTTAGATTTGACACCAAAAGCCTGATCCAAAAGAGAAAAACAGAAACTTGGTAAATCAGATTTCATTAAAATTAGTAACTTTTGCTCTGCCAAAGATACCTTTAAGAGAATGAAAATGCCAGCTACAGACTTGGAAAAAAATACTCGCATATAATACATTCTACAAGGACTTGTATTTTGTATACAAAATTTATAAAGAACTCTCAAAACTCAATAGTAAGAAAATAATTCAGTTTTTGAAAATCACAAAAGATTTGAACAGACCTTTCACCAACAAGGAAATATGGACAATATAAATGCAGACTAACACCACAAAGAGATACCACTACACACCTGTGCGAATAGCTGCAGTAAAACGATAACCAATGTGGGCAAGGATGTAGAGGGGTTGAAACCCAGATACTGCAGGTGGGGGAAATAAAATGATATATGACCACTTTGGCAAATAGTTTGGCAGTTTCTTAGAATGTGAAACATACACCTGTCATAGGATCCACCCATTCTGCTCCCAGGTGTCTTCCCAAGAGAAATGAAAATGTGTATATATATATATATATATATATATATATATATATATATATGTTCTTTTCAGCTGTATTTGTAATAGCCAAAGATTGGAAACCACCCAAATGTTCATGGACAGGTGAATGAATTAGCAAATTGTGGCCTAGCCCTGCAACAGAGTCCTACACAGCAAGAAACAAAAAGAACCATTGATAATGTAACAACAGGGATGAATCTCAAAATAATTATGCTCAGTGAAAGAAGCCAGACATAAGAAGTTAAACATAATATATGATTCCACTTATATACGATGTTAGAAAATGCTAACTGACTTATAGTGATAGAGAGCAGGTCAGGGACTGCCTGGGGATGGAGAAGAGGCAGAGAGGGAAGGTATGGAGGGATTACTAAGGGACATAAAGGAGACTTTCGGGAGGTGACTGGGATGTTCACTATATTGAAAGTAGTTATGGTTGCATGAGTATATACATATGCTAACACTTACTGAGCTGTGCACTTTAAATGTATATCATTTAGTATATGTTGATTATCCTCAGTAAAACTACTTTTTTTAAAAATGGACTCAAATACAAATAAAACAAAGAAAGAGTGGAAAAGGGAAAAAAGGGATGGATAGATGGAAGGCAGGCAGGCAAGCAGGCAGGCACGCCAACAGGATTGGGGTCATGGCAGCTATTGGGAACTTGGCAAAAGAGCACAGAGGAACATTTTAGATAAAAACACACTAAATAAATGATTGAGTAAGCCAACAATTGTCAAGATGCACGAGAATAACCAAGACTGTTGTTCCTAACTGGTAGAGGGATTTTGGGGACTAGGTGTGGAAGAGCAAAAGGAGGATGCTTATGACTTTTAAGACAAAGCATCAATGGAACTTGATGAAAGGCAGAGAGAGAAGTTCAGGGTGGACTCAGAAACTGTGACTCAGTGCAACCAAAGCCAAAAGGAGCAGGAAATTGGTAGCACTGGTCATTACAGGACCCAGTTCCTGTTGCTCAAAATGGGAACCTCTGAGGAGTGAGCTCTGAAAGCCACAGCTATGCCTGACCAGACCCTGACCCTGGCATAATGGATGCTTTCTCTTGATCCCATTAAGCAGGAGCTGGCTCCATGGGTAGGGCTGCAATCCTTCTAAAAGAGAAAGACGACACACCTCCACCATCCTCTTCCCCACTGGTGAAGCAGGAGGAATGGGCTCAGTGAGGAAAACATACAGTTGGTAACATATTTCCAGAAAAAAAAAATCAGTTTTATTTAAAGATTTGTTTCTGTGCATTTAAGCATATATTTCTTAGGTATTCCCAAATTAAAACAAATAAATCGAAAAAAAAAAAGAACAAAGAAACTGCTAATTCTAGTTGCTAGAGATTCTTTTTTCTTTCTTTTCTTTCTTTTTTTTTTTTTTTTTAGTTGCTAGGGATTTTTAAAGGTGGCTCGTTATTTCTATTATTTCAGTATTAGCTTGGTTTTTTCTACTCCTTAAAAGTTCTGGGCATAGCTTCTTTAATTAATTTTCTGTTTGTATTTTCTGGCCATTTACCTCCTAGAGTCAGTTTATGTTTCAAAGATTACATATATTCTTGGACCCTGAACACACTGTTTGGAAGGTCATCGCTTTGAATCTTCTTTTGATATTAATACAGCAAATCCTTCTTTCTCCCCTCCCATCAATCATTTTGATTATAGGATGGGGATAGACTTTGTAATCTTTTAAAAATGTTTCTACAATGTTTTCCTTGTGGTAAAGTACACATAACGTAATTTACCATCTTCACCATTTTTCAGTGTACAGTTCAGTGCCATTAAATATCCTCATACTCTTCTGCAACCGTCACCACCATCTACTGGCCAGAACTCTTTCATCTTGCCAAATGGACACTCTATGCCTACGAAACACTAGCTCCCCATTCTCCCTACCTTCCAGCCCCTGGCAGCCATCATCCTACTTCCTGTCTCTATGACTTTGACCACACTGACTACCTATAATGTGGAATTCTACTATATTTGTCTTTTTTTGGCTAGCTTATGTCACTTAGCATTATGTCCTCAGGTTTATCCACATTGTAGCAGGTGTTGGGAGTTCCTTCCTTTTTAAGGATGGATAATATTCCATTTTATGTATCAGAGACCATGTTTGGCTTATCCAATCATCTTTCAGTGGACACTCGGGCAGCTTTCCAGATTTTTGGCTATTATGAATGATGCTGCTGTGAACATGGGTGGACATCTATCTCTTTGAGTATCTGCTTTCAATTCTCTCGGACAGGCTCAGAAGTGGAATTGCTGGACCATTAGTGATTAAATTTTTAATTCTTTGAGGAACCACCACACTGGTGTTCACCATGGTGGCTGCACCACTTCACGGTCTTAAGAGCAGGGCCCAAGGAGTCCAGTCTCTTCACATCCTTGTCAACACTTGTTATTTTCTGGTATTTTTCAATAGCACTCATCCTATAGGTATGATGTGTTATCTCATTGTAGTTTTGGTTTGCATTTACTTCATGATTAGTGATGTTAAGCATGTTTTCACGTGCTTGTTGGCCATTTGTGTATCTTCTTAAGAGAAATGTCTATTCAAGTCCTTTGCCCACTTTCGAATCAGGTTGCTTGTTTTTATGTTGTTGCTGAGTCTTAAGAGTTTTCCTGTAAATTCTAGATATTAATCTTTTATCAGATACATAATTTGTGAACATTTTCACCCATTCTGTGGGTTGCCTTTTTATTCTGTTGATAGTGACTTTTAATGCACAGAATTTAAAATTTTTTATGAAACCCAATTTGCCACTTTTTCCCTTTGTCATGTGGGCCTTTAGTATCCTATTCAAGAAAGCATTGCCAAATCCAAAATTAGGAAAAGTTTGTCCTGTTTTCTTCTAAGAATTATACTATTTTAGGTCTTACATCCAACTCATTGATCCAGTCTGGGTTAATTTTTGTAGATAGTGTTAGGTATAGTTCTAACTTTGCTTTTTTACATGTGGATATCCAGTTTTTCCAAGACCATTTGTTGAAAAGACTATCCTTTTCCCACTGAATCATCATGATGCCTTTGTCAAAAATCATTTGACTGTATATGGCAGGGTTTATTTCTGGGCTTTCTACTCTACTGCATTGGTCTGTATGCCTGTCTTACTATAGTGCCACTGTGTTTTGATTACTGTAGCTTTGCCGTTAGTTTTGCGATCAATAAGTAGAATCCTCCAGTTTTATTCATTTTCAAGTTTGTTTTGGGCATTCTGGGTCTCTTGAGATTCCATATGAATTTTATGATGAGTTTCTGTTTCTGAGAGAAATGCCATCGGGATTTTGATAGGGATTACACTAAATCTGTAGATCACTGGGTAATATTGACATTTTAACAATATTAAGCCTTCTAATACATGAATATGGGATATATTTACAGTTACTCATGTCTAATTTATTTCAGCAATGTTTTGCATGTTAACCTTGTATCCTGCTACTTTGCCACATTCACCTATTCTAGCAATCTTTTTGTGGAGTCTTTAGGGTTTTCTATGTATAAGATCATATCATTTGCAAACAAAGAATTTTATTTATTCCTTTCACTCTGGATGGCTTTTTGTTGTTGTTGTTGGTTTTTTTTTGGTTTGTTTCTTGTTTTGCCTAATTGCTCTGTCTGGAACTTCTAATATTATGCTAAATAGAAATGGTGAGAGTAGACATCCTTGATTTGTTCCTAATCTTTTTTTTTTAAAGATTTTATTTATTTATTCATAGAGACACAGAGAGAGAATGAGAGGCAGAGACACAGGCAGAGGGAGAAGCAGGCTCCATGCAGAGAGCCTGACGTGGGACTTGATCCAGGGTCTCCAGGATCACGCCCCGGGCTGCAGGCAGCACTAAACCGCTGCGCCACCGGGGCTGCCCAATTTGTTCCTAATCTTAAAGATAAAGAGAAAGCATTCAGTCTTTCACCATTGAGTTTGCTGTGTTTTTTTCATATATGGTTTTACTGTGTTGAGATAATTTCCTTCTGTCCCTAGTCTTTAGTTTTTTTTAATGTTTTTATCATGAAAATGTGTTGAATTTTATCAAATGCTTTTTCTGCAGCTTTTTTCTGCATCAACTGAAATGAACATGTGTTTTTTTTTTCCCCTTCATTCTTTTAATGGTGTATTCCATTGGTCCATTTTCATATGTTGAGCTGATCTTGCATTCCAGGAATACATCCCACTTGATCATGCTGCATAATCTTTTAAATATGAAGCTGGATTCAGTTTGCTAGTATTTTCTTGAGGATTTTTGCATCAGTGTTCATAAGGGATATTGGTCTGTAGTTTTCTTATATTGTTTTTGTCTGGTTTGTTATCAGAGTAAGGCTGGACCCATAGAATGAGTTAAGAAGTGCTCACTCTTCAGTTTCATTGAAAAGTGTGAAAAGAATTGGTATTAGTTCTACTTTAAATGTTTGGTAAAATTCTCCAATGAAGCCATCAAGTCCAAGTCTTTTGTTTGTCAGATTTTTTGATTACTGATTCAATCATCTTTCTAGTTTTTGGTCTATTTAGATTTTCTATTTCTGTGTGATTTAATCTTGGTAAGTTTTGTGTTTCTAGGAATTTGTCCATTTCTTCTAGGTTATCCAATCTGTCAGCATGATGTAGTTGTTCATCATACTCTTTTAGAAACCTTTTATATATATATATATATATATATATATATATATATATATATATATATATATGTATATATATATAGAGAGAGAGAGAGTTGGTAGCAGTGCCCTTGCTTTCATTCTGATTTTAGTAACTTGAGTCTTCTCCCTTTGCTGAGTTTATCTGGCTAAAGGTTTGGCACTTTTGCAGATCCTTACGCAGAACTAATTTTTGGCTTTAGTAACTTTCGCTATTGTTTTTCTATTCTCTATTTCATTTATCTCTGCTTTAATCTATATTATTTCCTTCCTTCTGCTAAATCTATTTTTTTAGGGGGGACATAATGACACACTGTCTTTTATTGCTCTCCAATCACATATGTTTTAATCTTTTTTTTCCTCTTTTTTTTTTTTTGAAGTTTGATTTACCAACATATAGTATAACACTCAGTGCTCATCCCATCAAGTGCCCTCCTCTGTGCCCATCACCCAGTTATCCCATCCCCTCTCCCACCTCCCCTTCCACTACCCTTTTTTCATTTCCCAAAGGTAGGAGTCTTTCATGGTTTATCACCCTCTCTAATTTTTCCCACTCATTTTCCCTCCTTTCCCTTATAATTCCTTTCACTATTTCTTATATTCCCCATGAGTGAGACCATATAATGATTGTCTGTCTCCAACTGACTTACTTTACTCAGCATAATACCCTCCAGTTCCATCCATGTCAAAGCAAATGGTGTGTATTCGTCCTTTCTGAAGGCTGAGTAATATTCCATTGTATATGTAGACCATATCTTCTTTATCCATTCATCTGTCAAAGGACATTGAGGCATAGATAATAATACACTAGTAGTAGGGGACTTCAACACAACACTTTCTGCAAATGACAAATACTCTAAACATAACATCAGCAAAGAAACAAGAGCCTTAAATGATACACTGGACCAGATGGATTTCACAGATATATACAGAACTTTCCATCAGAACACAACCGAATACACATTCCTCTCAAGTGCACATGGAACTTTCTCCAGAATAGACCACATACTGGGTCACAAATCAGGTCTCAACAAATACCAAAAGATTGGGATTGTCCCCTGCATATTTTCAGACCACAATCCTTCTGCTAACTTTAAATTCAGCTTGTTCTTTTTTGAATTCCTTAAGTTGTAACATCGGATTGTTGGTTTGGAATCTTATTGTTTAATGTAATGTTTATAGCTCTGAACACCCCATTGACACCACTTATACTGTATCCTGTAAGTTTTGTTACGTGGTGTTTTTGTTTTCACTCACCTCTAGGGGTTTTTTCTCAGTTTTCTTGTGATTTCTTCTCTTACCCATTGGTGGTTTAAAAGTGTGTTGTTTGCCACAATTTTTTATATTTTTCAGTTTTCCTTATGTTAGTCATTTCTAGCTTCATCCTGTTATGGTCAGAAAAGATACTTTGTACGGTATATATTGACATTTAATTTGTGTCCTAAGATATTGTATATCCTAGAAAATGTCTCATGTGCACTTGAGAAAAATGTATATGCTATTGTTAGGTAGAATGTTCTATATAAATTTGTTGGATTTGATTGGTCTGTTGTGTTACGTCCTCTATTTCCTTACTTATTTCTGTTTGGTTGTTCTATCCATTATTGTAAGTAGAGTGTTGAAGTCTCCAATGATTATTGTAGAACTGTTTCATTGGAAAGTTTTATAGAGATATTATTGTAAAGTCTGTTTTGTCTAATATTAGTATAGCCAGCTCTATTATTCTTTGGTGATTATTTCCATGGAATATTTTTTCCAGCTTTTCACTTTTAATGTGTTTGTGTCCTAGATCTAAAGGAATCAGTGGTAACCATGGGCATTACATTTACCATCCTAAATTTATAATGCTCTAATTTGAATTTATACCAGCTTAACTTCAAAATAAACAAAAACTACTCCTTAATAGCTCTGTCCTCATCCCTTCTAGGTATTGATAGCACAAAAATTACATCTGTATACATTGTGTGCCTCAAAGCATCAATTAATAATTCTTTCAAATTCATTAGTGTCTTAAATTGTGTAGAAAACAAGATTTGGGGATCCCTGGGTGGCGCAGTGGTTTAGCGCCTGCCTTTGGCCCAGGGCGCGATCCTGGAGACCCGGGATCGAATCCCACATCAGGCTCCCGGTGCATGGAGCCTGCTTCTCCCTCTGCCTATGTCTCTGCCTCTCTCTCTCTCTCTCTCTGTGACTATCATAAATAAGTAAAAAATAAAAAAAAAAAAGAAAACAAGATTTGGTGTCACTAACCAAACAATAATACTAGCTTTTAGACTAACAATTTTTTAATTTTTTTCTTAAATTGTGTAGAAAACAAAAAGTACACTTACAAACCATTATTAAGGGATCCCTGGGTGGCGCAGCGGTTTGGCGCCTGCCTTTGGCCCAGGGCGCGATCCTGGAGACCCCGGATTGAATCCCACGTCGGGCTCCTGGTGCATGGAGCCTGCTTCTCCCTCTGCCTGTGTCTCTGCCTCTCTCTCTCTCTGTGAGACTATCATAAATAAATAAAAATTAAAAAAAATTATTAAAATAGTACCTGAGTTTGTAATTGTTCATATATTTACTCTTATTTCAATCTTTATTTGTCCATACAGCTTTTGAGTTAATTACTGTCTAATATCTTTTCCTTTCATCTTTCAGGGCATTTCTTCCAGAGCAGGTCTAGTGGTTACAAATTCCTTAGGTTTTCTTTTCTTTTTTTTTTTTTTTTTAAGATTTTATTTACTTATTCATGAGAGACACACAGAGAAAGAGGCAGAGACACAGGCAGAGGGAGGAGCAGGTTCCATGCAGGGAGCCCTATGTGGGACTCAATCCCAGGACTCCAGGATCACTCCCTGAGCCAAAGGCAGATGCTTAACTGCTGAGCCAGCCAGGTGTCCTCCTCAGCTTTTCTACACCTGAAAAAATGTCATAATTTCTCCCGTACTTTTGACGGCCAATTTTTCCAGATATAGGGTTCTTGGTTGACAGTTTTTTTTTTATTCCACCACTTCACATATATCAGCACATAGCCTCTGGCCTCAAAATTTCTGTTGTGAAATTTGCTGATAATCTTATAGAGACTTCCTTGCATGTAATGATTCACTTTTCTTTTGCTGCTTTAAAGACTCTATTTTTCTTTTGCTTTCAAAAGTTTGATTATAATGTGTCTGAAGTGTGGGTCTTTTGAGTTCATCTTATTAGATGTTTATATTCATGTGTTTCATCCAATTTGGGATATTTTCAGCCATTATTTATCCAAATATCCTTTCTACTACTTTCTCTGTCTTCCTTCTGGGACACCCACAATGCATACGTTGGTCCTTGTGGTGGTGTCTCACAAGTCCAATAAGCTCTGCTCATTTTTTTCTTCAATATTTTTCTTTCTGTTCTTCAGTCTCAATAATTTCCATTGCCCTATCTACAAGTTCATTGATTCTTCAGCTCAAATCTGCCTTTCACTCTCTCTAGTGAATTTTCAATTCAGTTACTATACCTTTCATAGCTAGAATTTTTTATTGGTTTCTTTCTAGATTTTCAATCTCTTTATTGATATTTTAATTTTGTTAATATTCTGTTTTAC
Source organism: Canis aureus (assembly GCF_053574225.1). Taxonomy (NCBI): domain Eukaryota; kingdom Metazoa; phylum Chordata; class Mammalia; order Carnivora; family Canidae; genus Canis; species Canis aureus. The sequence goes on along the minus strand of NC_135618.1, from coordinate 76,028,474 downwards.
TTTCTCCACATCGTCCTTTAGTTCTCTGAGCATCTTTAAGGTGATTTTTAAAAATCTTTGTCTAAGATATCTACCATCAGGTCTTATTTCAGGGACAGTTTCTGTTGTTTTAATTTTCCTTTGAATGTTTCACACTTTCCTGTTTCTTTGTATATCTTGATTCTTTTATTGTTGAAAACTGGACATTTGAAATGATAATTCAGGTTATTCTGATAACTCTGGAAATGAGTCTTCTCTTTATCCATGGTTTGCTGTTTTGCAGGGGTGGGAGATTATTGCTTTGTTTTGGCTTTGGTTTCGGTTTTGGTTGTTGTAGGCTCTCTCTGTGCCGTGGATCAACCTCAGTTATAAACTTAAGGTTTTCTCAGGTCTTCCCCGAGCCTGGACATGCAAAGTCATTTTCTAATTTTCCCTGTGTATGTCATTATTATTTTTTTAATGTCCTGCTCTTTAATGTCTGGGTCCCAAAGGAGAAAAAGAGAAAATTTAAGGTGGGGGGAAGAGCACCAGGCTGTTTAAATCCCCTGGAAGTTACTTTAGCCAGAGGAGGAGGGTTTTGCAGCAAAAAGTGATAGAAACAACAATGACCACCTGCCTCTTTGCACCACGATTGGTCTGAAGCAGCAATCAGAGATCAGAATACAGATCCTCAATATTTCAAGGACAGAGTCCTTTTTGCACACCTGGCTCTGTGTGCAAGCTTCTTCAGAAACATGTGCATCTCTGCCTGCCATGGAGCTGGGGTAGGGGATGGGTAGTTGCTATTGTGCTAAGAATTAAAATTGTCTACAGTTAGCCCCAGTTTACCACCTGGTAAACTTCCTCCAAAAGTTGCAAGCCTCTAACATACTTCAGAGTTACATCAGACAGATTTCAGTTGTTATTTAGGTGGGGAGACAGATTCCTGGTGCTTCCTAGTCCACCACCTTCCCAGAATCCTCACAGTATAAATGTTTTGAAAGCAAAAATAAATTTAAAAATTGGTAATAGATTTGAAACCAAAAATTAAAACTTTTATATATAATATACCATAAACTAAAATAAATAATGAAAAGCAAGAAATGTCTATCATATACTTATAACATGTAAATAGATCTCATAAATTAATAACAGCCGAGTCAGAAAAGAGTTCAGGTATCTATAAATCTGTAAGCATGATTTAGCATGGCTATGTTTTTCTTGTAGTCCTGATAGAGCTATCAAAAAATGATGTAGATTCTCGATGGTTAAAAAAACACCAAAGAAAAGAAGGGGAAGGAGAGGAAGAGGGAGAAGAAGAAGAAAATAAAAGAAAGGGAAAAAAGCACTAGGCAAGGTGGTCCCTATCTTACCCGCAACCCACCATAAAACAGATTCAAATCCACACATGGTTTAATTCCAGTGGGCTCAAATCCCTTTTATCTCTCTAATGGTATTTTTATCTATTTTGTGATTTTATGTTGTTGTAAGTAGGATTTTTTCCTCATATTTTCTGATAGATTTCTGGTATGTAAGATAGCTATCAATTTTGTATGTTTTCATTCCAGATAACACTCTATTAGTTCACACAATGTTACCTTAAGTGCTCGTAGATTTTTCTAGTAGACAAATTGTCTGCAAATAATGTCACTTTTTTCCTTTTCTTAACATAGTGATTTTTTCCTATTTTATGCTTATACTATATTTGTTTGAAATTCCAGTGTAATGTAAAACTATTTTGAAGTTGAAAGGCATCTTGTATTATCCCTAATGTTTAACTGCATCATTTCTAGGCTTTAGTGTTCAGTGGAATATTGACTAGTGGTTTCAGTTGGATATTCTCAATCATGTTAAGGATTCTGTTTATCCCATTATTAACTTCCTAAAAGGTTTAAAAAGCTGAACCAAGTATTTCATTTGATCAAATATCTTTAGCACCTATCAATTAAACACATTTTTAACCTATGCCATTTTATATTAATAAATATAAATTAAAATAAATAGCAAAAGAGGGAAATGTCTGCAATGTTACTTAGATATATTATATATAATACATTAGTATATATTACATATGTATATGTTTTACATATGTATATGTATTACATATGTATATGCATAATATATATGATAAATATTTTAAAATTTGCCTAACACTAAATAATTTTTGCATTCCTCAGAAAACTTCTATTAATATACTTTTAAGTTTTATTTGCTATTCCTTCCAAAACTGGTAATTTTTATTTGAATTTTTTCACTTTAATAAATGAGCATTGTATCATGTCACTAAATATTACTCTATAAAAGTAATTTTAGCTAAACTTTATGTTGAATCTAACATACAGAAATAAAAATGCACAAATCTTAACATATAGCTCAATGAATTTCATAAAGCACACACCTGACCAAACAGCACTCAGGTCAAGGAATGAAGTATTACCAGCACTCCAGAACCCTTCTGGTGCCCCTCCTAGTCACTCAACACTGAAGTTAACCATGTGACAATACTGTGTTTTAATGGCTGCTGAGTGAGTGAGGGGGGAAAGGAATAGCAGATGAAGCCAGTGAGACAGGGAAAAGTCAGATAAGGTAGGGCTCTGAGAACCACAGTGTATTAGCCATGACAGATTGCCAGGTGGCAAATAATACAAACTTGCTGTCTCCCAGTTCCTGTTGGTCAAGAGTCTGGGAACCGCTCAATTGGATCCTCCGCTCTGGGCTTCACCAGGTGCCAGCTGCACTGTGGTGCTCATTTGGAATTCAAGCTCGTCCAGGCTCACTCCAGTTTGTTGTCAAAATTTAGTTTCTTATGGGCTACAGGTCTGATCTCCTTGTTTAGTTACTAGCTAGCTGCAGGACAAGGGTCACTCTCAGCTCTTAAAAGCTGCCCACAGTTCCTTGTTATATGGACCACATGTCACAGAGAAGATATTTGCTTTTCTCAGGTCAGCAAGAGCATATCTCATTGGTTTCACCATTTATGTATGTATGTATGTATGTATGTATGTATGTATGTATGTATGTACTCTCTTGCCCAGTGCAGGTCTTGAACTCACAGCTCTGAGATCAAGACCTGAGCTGAGATCAAGAGTTGGATGCTTCACCAACTGAACCACCCAGGGGCCCTTGGTTTTACCTTCTTTTAATGGTTCCTGTGATTCAGTCAGGCCATCCCAGTGTAATTTGCATTTTGATTAACTTAAAGTCCACAGATTAGTAATCTAATCATGGGAGTGATATCCCATACCAAAGGGAAGGGGATCATAGAAGACTGTGAGTCACTGGAGATAATCTTAGAATTCTACCTATCAGATAATGAAGAGAATTTTTTTTTTCTCTTTGCCATGAGGGGCTATTTGAAGGATTCTAATCATGGGATAGCAGATACCATTTACGGTTAAATAAAACTTAACATCAATAGAGGATCCATAAAGAACAAAGCTAACTGGGTGCTATGTGGAGGTTTAATTGGATTTTGGCTTCAATAAGCCAAAGTTGGTACCATTTTCTTAGATCAAGAAGAGCAGGGAGGTGAAAATGTAGAGCTCAAGTTGCTACAACTGCATTCTAGATTCCACTCTAGTTAGGTATCCAACAGAGTTAGATGGACATACATGGAGTTCACGTGAGAGACCAGAGCTGGAAATGGGATTGAGAGATTATCAGCTGGAGTAGAATGTGAGCTCCAATCACTTGACAAGAGACTAAGAGGAAGATCTAGAGAGGCCACCAGATCACTGCAGATGCTGCTGTTTCGTAAATTATATTTCTTGGCCTTACAATCAGGTACAACAGACTCCTGCCTGGAGTCTTCCCAGAAGTGACCCCATTGTTTGGCAGTGTATTTTCTATGGCATCAACTTAGCAGAGGGGTTTTTTTTCCTTTATAAATCCTCTATTGAGGCAAGTTCTGTACACATTGAGTTCTTATCATTGGATGGGGCTTATTGTCTTTCCATTTGATTAAATCTCCTACCTGGATCTCTAGATTTCATTTTTTTATTTTTTTAAAGATTTTATTTATTTATTCATGAGAGACACACGCACACACACAGAGAGAGAGAGAGGGAGAGAGAGAGAGGCAGAGAGACACTGGTGAGGGAGAAGCAAGCTCTTCACAGGGAGCCCAATGCGGGACTTGGTCTGGGCCAGGATCATGCCCTGAGCCGAAGGCAGACACTCAACCCCTGAGCCACCCAGGTGTCCCTCTGGTTTTTAATAGTTAAAATACTGGGCAGCTCTGATGTGCTTGCCATAGCTGGATTCTTTGATAAGCTGAACCAATGGAATTATAGGTAACCAGAGTGCCTTACTTAGAAAAACACTGAGTAAAATCTGTCACCTGACACTGTTAAATAATAGCTGAAGAAATTAAAAGGGAGATTTTATAAGGACAAGAAAATTAAGTGAACAGAGCTTCAAACAATCATGCACAGAACAATTATGGGCACCTTGATGGCAGGGAATATTTGGTGCCCACCTCAAGTAGAAACCCAAGAGATGTTTATGGAGTGGCTGAGTCATTCTTGCAAATGCATCACACCAACACACACACACACCAATTTGCCTCATACATTCTGGGGTCTAGGGTTAACCCCACGCCTCCACACATTAGGGATTAGAGAAGCCTTTGTGGAGATATGAGTAGGGAGTGTCTGTTCTGTTTGTTCTTTCCTTGTTCTCTATGGATCTGATGCAAATTGTCCTCTTTGAAGATCCACAAGGGACCGGGTGTTAATCTTGTAATCTAGGCTGCCTTGGATTAGGTGTTTTCCTTTATCCCTGTTGATGTACCAATCACTTTGGATTCTCTGTGAAGTGTTCCTCTGCTGTAAATGTCCCCTCAGCAAATGCTTCCTATATATTCAGTGAGGGGAGCACTGCAGACAGCTTAGGCACTAAGGGACCTGGACAGAGGGCTTCCTGAAAGTGTCCTTTTATGTGCATCCATTGCTCTGAAGACTTCATCACTGCCTGTATTCTTTCACTTTTGACTCTCTCTCCTGGCAGTGGTAGGTGGCTTTAGAAGCTTGCAGCACAATGTTGACCTGGTGATCAATGTCATTCCACTTTTTATGGCTTATGCCATAATCATGGGTTTGTGTCATCGTGGGCTCACTCAATTAGGGTGAGCTACCAGCAGTAGCTATTCCATCCTACACTCATCCAAATGCACTGATGTTACCAGGTGGCCAAGAAGGGCAATACTGGATTTGGTTCTGGTTTGATATTCTTCACTAGTGCAGAAACTTTCAAGTTTTAAATGGGAAGAGGCATCAGATCAGATGAATTTAGGGTACATCCAGATGTAAGAATCAATGCTCAGTCTTAAATTAAGATAGGTAAGGGTCATGGTGTAAATTGGAAGTCAGAGGTTGAAGTAGAAATCAAAGTTCATAGAAGCCTCTGGAACAATCCACAGCCTTCCTTTCAAAGACAGGCATGAGTGATAGGGAGAGTGTGCTGAGGGTTGATGGAGTGTCATTAGGTAAACAGTCAAAGGAAAAACTGTTCCCTTGGAGAGAAGCCCTGCCACTCAGAGCTCAGGGAGTCTTCTTTATTTTAAATCTTCCGTAACATTTTAATCATTGCCTTATTTCTTATGCACCAGGATTCTGCAACTCTCTGGCCTGCTTTCTTGATAACACAAAGACAGAATGAGCAACGTTCCCATGAACACTGTGTGCTCTTTGGAGCCTCTGAACCATGAGGAACTCAACTACTACTTATTATTTCCTTTTCTAATTATTGTTTTATGTTTTCATCAAACATCTTGGTTAAAAATACCTTGGTCCTTTGCTCTTCTCCCATGGGAGAAGTAATTAAACAATTTACATTAGAATTAAGGTAATATGAAAGTGCAGAGCCCTCTCCTGTGTGGTCACTCACTGCCACCTCCAGCCTCCACCACTGGCCTGATTAAGTGAGCGTGGGCAATTCTGTTGGCTGAGAGAGCAAGACAGACAAGGGAAAAGGAGTTGGTGAGACAGCCAGTTGGCTGGAGATGGGAATGAAGGAATGGATGGGTGCAAACCTCCCCCTGATGATTTTCAAGGAGATCAATCCTTTGAAATGCCCTAGACAGCAGCTCCCAGCCAGCATGGGTGAGCAGCCATCTCAGGCAGCACTTCCAGCCCTTGCATTTAACTTTCTTTGATTCACAGACTGAATTCCCACATCACACATTTCTTACGGGTTCTTTATGTTGAATTCTAAACTCCGAGCAATATGGCATTTGCTTTGATGGTGCCAGAGGCATGAAGACACATAATGAACACATCTTCGAAATTTGAATATTTCATAGTCATATAAGATTACAGGGTATGGGTATGCCAAAATTTACTTAGCTGTTATTCATTTGTGAGATTCTTTAACTCATTTCCTTTGTGCTAATTACAAATAACTATAATAGATATCTTTGACATAAATCTTTGTTTGAACTTGTGATTTTTTTTAAAGGGGGCTGTTCCATTTGGATAACAGGAGTTCTACACTTAAGCCTTGAGAAGTTTAGAGTTTATACTACACACACACACACACACACACACACACACACACTATGATCCTGTCCAAAAGTGAGATGTTAATAATTTTTTATTTGAGAAATAATGTACTTGGGAAAACAGATTTAAAATTACAGAAAAGTGGAAAATGAAACAGTTAATAGTCTGGTCTGTTTTTTTCACTTTTAAAAAGATTTTATTTATTTGGTTGAGAAACAGAGTGTGTGAGAGAGAGCACAAGTGGGGTCAAGGGGCAGAGGGAGAGAGAGAGAAGTAGTCTCCCCGTTGAGCAGGGAGCCCGATGTTGGACTCAATCTCAGGACCCTGGGATCATGATCTGAGCCAAAGGCAGACACTTAACCAACTGAGCCACCAAGGCACCCCTATTTTTTCATTTTAGATTTTTTTTTACCTCCACATACAGATGTATGTATGTTCATATATGTAGCTATATTTTTTTGTTCTAAAATGCTTTCAACCTAAAATATATCATCCATATGAAAAAACCCCTTGGTGAGGGGGTGAATAAAACAAATCAGTAAGCACTGCATTAAATGCATATGGAGTCAGGATGCTTAATGCCAGCCGCAGAACTCAATTCTGGCTAATGTAAGCTAATATAAATAAAAGAATTTTATGTTAAGATGTGGGTAGCTCACAGAATTGATAGGAAGGCTAGTGAACCAGGCTTGGGAAAGTTTTAGGAAGTGAGGCTGTATAGCCAGCACCAGAGTCCAAACCCCAGCACAGAACCCTTCCCTAAGGACTGTTGCTGGCACACCTGGATTCTGAGTGCCACTAGGTGCCATGCAACTGCTGTCCGAGGTCACATGGAACCTCCATAGTGGCTTCCTTGCAGATCTAGCTCCAGACTGAAACCTTGAGGTTGTCTCTGATTGGCCAAGCCTGGGTCACATGCCCACATTGCATTTGCATGGGAAGTTGGTGACATTTATGGTTCTTGAGGCTTTTTAGGTGAGGTAGATGTTATGTCTCAAGGCTTATAAGATAGAGGACTCTCCAAACACAGGAAGGAATTTTAGGTATTGTATTAGAGTTCTCTAGATAAACAAAACCAACAAGAAGTATATATGTGTACACACACATGTATACATAGATACATTTTTAACGTATGGAACACACATATATATACACTGCTAAAATACACATGTGTACATAAAATTAAGAAATATATACTAATAATGATTATTATTAATAATTACAATAAATCTCATATGTGTGTGCGCACACACCTATGAAAGCGGACTTATTGCAGGAATTGGCTCATACAATTACGGAGGCTAGGAAGCCTCACAGTCTTTCATCTGCAAGCTGGAGACCTAGGAAAACCACTGATGGAATTCATAATTTGGTCTAAGTCCAAAGGCCCAGGAACCAAAAGCATCGATGTCTGTGGGCAAAAGATGGATGTCCCAGTCCAAACATACAGCGATTTGCTCTTTCTCCACCTTTTTGTTCAGTCCTGCCACTCACCAGATGGCCTGATACCAGCCCCCAACAGTGAGGTAGTTTCCTTTACTCAATCTACCAATTCAAATGCTTCTGTCTTCCAGAAGCACCCATACAGACACACCCGGAAATAAGGCTGGACTAGCTATCTGGGCTTCCCTTAGCCCAATCAAGTTGACACCTGAAATTAATCATCCCAGATACCACACATCTTAAATAATCCAATTTCTACTAGAGCAGTAACTCTCCAACTTTAGCAAAGGAATAGCATGAAGAGCTTCATAAAGCCTGGGTTCTTCGTAAAGCTGCATCTCTTGAAATTGCAAGGTCTAGTGTGAGACCGCCACACTGCATTTGTGGTAAGTGCTCAGGCGATGGCGATGCTCCTGTGACTGACCACACTTTGAGCACTGCTTTAGGTTTTTTTTGTTTGTTTTTTATGATAGTCACAGAGAGAGAGAGAGAGAGAGGCAGAGACACAGGCAGAGGGAGAAGCAGGCTCCATGCACCGGGAGCCCAACGTGGGATTCGATCCCGGGTCTCCAGGATCGCGCCCTGGGCCAAAGGCAGGCGCTAAACCGCTGCGCCACCCAGGGATCCCTTGAGCACTGCTTATCCCTTGGCACCTGTTTATCATTAACTGCCCATGGCATATATCAACGCACACAATTATATATCACTTTTTTCTTACTGGTACAGTTTGAGTTTAAACCATATTCACATTTGATATAAAAAATGTTCTAAATCACTTTCAGCCATTAGCAATTCTTTATACAGAACCTCCAAACAACACACAGCTTTTTACAATATATACCCCTTGTCGTGACAGCTTTAGCATTGTTTAGAATTACAGCATAATGTTGACATGTATCAAAGAATTCTGAGACTTTGTGCTATTCATATTTAGTGAAGCTATAGTTTCTTTTTCTTTCTTAATTAAATTCTGTTTAGCTTCACATGAAATAGTTTCTCTTCAAATCCTGACAGGTATCACCCCCTGAGTGATAGACATTCACAACAAATGAATCAGCCACATAGCATCTCCAAGTTTGGAATTTTCTGTAATCTTTTGAGAGTGATTTGGCAATGTGTGCTGCACTTCATTGTATTGTCTACGTGAAACTGCCAATCTTCATTGTTCAAAGTAACTTTTCGATTGCTATAGTATGGTGTACTTCTTTCTAATTATGAAAAAATTGTTTAAGATTTTATTTATTCATGAGAGGCACAGGCAGAGAGAGAAGCAGGCTCCCTGCGGGGAACCCTATGTGGGACTCAATCCTGGGACCCTAGGATCCCGACTTGAGCCAAAGGCAGACACTCAACTGCTGAGCCACCCAGGTCCCCCTTTGCAGAACTTCTTAATAGACTCTTTTTCTGACATGGTCCACAGGTTTTGCCTCCTGTCCCTGATTTGTGCAGGCTCATCAAAGCCATGGCTTAAGGCCATGAGGATTGGCAGACTCTCTTAGGAAGAAAGACAGCCCAGAGCTCTCCTTAATTTTCTGGATTCCTGCCTGCACTTAGAGTTTGGAGAACCCTTACTTTCCTGCCAGTTCAGATACTTTTGTTGGTTTCTGTGCATCGGCCACCGAGTTGAATTAATCATATTTCTCAGTGTATGACACAACATCACCTCAGATCCTTATGAAAAACCTCCCTCTTATTAATTAATTTATTTCCTTTTCCTACTTCTGTTTTGCCTCCACCCCATTTTACTATGCCTCTTAGGGTAAAGGTTGTATTTTTGTTTTGAGTGCATGCACTCCTCACAGACATAAATGGTATTGTTTTTCATTCATTTCAATACTTACTGAACACCCAGTATATGCCAGGCACTATTCAAGGCACAGGGATACAGCAGTAGTCAAAATTGACACAATCTATTTCATTCTGTCCCTTTAATCTGTACTTTTAAGAATTAGCCATGCTGCTGTGTGTGCATCCACCTCACGACTGCATGCACCTGCCAACCCTGGGAGTCTCTAGAGCTAGCTAATCACTATTATCACCTCAGTATGGATCCTTTTAGAATTTCTACTGTGCTTAATCCCAGGAAAAAGTACTACTTGTTGAGTTTTTTCCTCTTTCCATAAATAATACCATGCTAATTTAGCATTCTTTTTTAAAATTTTTATTTATTTATTTATTCATTCATTCATTCATCCATTTTAGTAGAAGGGGAGAGGGAGGGAGAGAGAGAGAGAGAGAGAGAGAGAGAGAGAATCTCAAGCAGGCTCCATGTTCAGCACAGACCCTGATGCAGGGCTCCATCTCAGGACCCTGAGATCATGACATGAGCCAAAATCAAAAGTCAGATGCTTAACCAACTGAGCCACCCAGACACCTCATAGAATTCTTGTTTTTACTTCACTCAACAATTTGTCAGTATATTGAGCAGTCATATCTTTTAAACTGTTGTGCAGATTCCATATTAAGGAGATCATGTATTTTACTTGGCCATTTTCTTGTTAATAGAAACTGAGTTCCAGTGTTTTCTTCCTTTTACAAAAATCCTACAGGAAACCTGCCTGTTCTTGCCTCTATGTGCACACACCTGGGATGGTTTCTCTAGGGAAATGCAGGGAAGTCAAATTGGTATGTTATAGGCTTTGCAACATTTTCAACTTTGATAGATACTGTCAAATCACCCTTAACAGTTGCTGTCCCAAAATAGAAGACCTTTTCTCACCACATTTTCTCCAACCAGCAAAGCCATCAAATGTTAAATTTTTTTACCAACTGGATAGATTAAAAATAACATATTTTTAATTCTCATTGCTTTGGCTTCTAAAAAGGATAAACAAACAAACAAAAAGGATAAACAGTTTTTCATATATGTAGTAGCTGCTCATATTTCCTCCTCTGGTACTCACTTTACTCTTGATTTACCCATCCTTTTCTATTCATGCTCCCTTCGTGTAGTCTAGAGGCTAATCCCTTGCTGATTATGTTGCAAAGAGCTTTCACCATGCAGAGGTTTTAAATTTTCAGTCAGTAAAGCTCTATCTTTTCCTTCTGGCTATTGTTTTTGTTTGGTTTAAGATATTTATCTCAATATATATTTATAATTATATTTATATATGTTACTATATTAATGATACAATAATTATTTAATATAATTATATATGTATTATATTTGCTTTTTAAAAGAATTTATGTATATTTCATCTGCCTGAACTTATTTTTATAAATATTATAAGTATGTAATTTTTTTACATCCTAAATAGATAGGCAGTTGTCCCAACTCCACTGAATCCTTAACCTAAATGATTTGAAATGCCACCTTCATGCTAAATCCTTATATATAGTTGGCATATTTCTGAACTCCATAATCTGTTCCACTGATCTAGACTCCATTTTGTTTTTTTATATAAATTCAATTTGCCAACATATAGTATAACACCCAGGGCTCATCCTATCAAGCGCCCTCCTCCGTGCCCATCACCCAGTCACCCCATCCCCCCACCCACCTCCCCTTCCAAAAGCTATTAAGGCTGGTTTGTTTCCCAGAGTCAAGTAGACTATTTTTGTTAGCATACAATACCATGCAGGTTTACAGTATATCTGGATATCTGGTAGTGCAAGTCTCTGCTCTTATTTTTTATCTTGGCTCTTCCTGCTTATTTTCCTTGTCATACACATTTTAGGATCAATTTAATATTTCCCCGACAAATCTGGTTTGGGTTTTGATTGGGATTGAATTGAATGGTTCATTAATTTCATAATGGATATATTTAAAATAGAAAGTCTTTTCATGCATGAATACACTGTTTCTCTTGCTTTATTATAGATTTTTATGGCCTTTATAGCTATTTTAATAGTTTCTTCTTAGATTCACTCCTAGGTACTTGAAATTTTTTCTGTAAGAAATGGCATCTGTTTTACCACTATGTTTACTAATGAGTTATCATTGATGATGGGAAAGTGTTGAATTTTGTGCAGTGACACTGTATCTGGTCGTCTTGGAGTATTTTCTTATTAAAATTTCTATGAGCAATAGATTACTCTGTCAATCTGCTGACATGTATTTTGTTATGTTCTTGATGATGGCTTATCTTCTGGTTTCCTCTTCAGCTATGCTATTTATTGACAAACAATCCAAAGCCAGGTTATCATAATTTTCACCTCTGTTCTTTTGGTCTGCATTTCTGGTAAGCTTTCCAAGTTTGTTTTCTGTAACCTGAGTTGGAATTTAAACATCATTGGCCCTGTTCTTTATTATCTCTCCTGCTGTTTTTTCTATTATGTTTTAAAATTCCTTGAGTTTCTTTTACTTCTCTTGATGAATTCCCTTTTGTTCTTAACTTAAAAAATTTTTTATCACGGTCTTAAATCATAACTTTTGCTTCATAGATACAATTTTGTGGTGTGAGTATGTGTGTGTATTTCACTAAGAACACAAAATAAATGCTTTGTGAGCTTTTTTTCCTGTAAGGAAACTTCTCTCTCTCCTTTGCTCTAACCCCAGTGGCTACCTCTCTTTTTACTGTGTAGAAATTTTCTTTGCAATATTTTTTTTTTTCTGTTTATCCTTCCAAGAGGAAAGGTCTAGCCTTGGTTGGTGATTTCAGGGCACAGAGCAAATGGATTCTTCGTCTTCTCCTTTGGCCTTCTGGGTGTAAGTAGGTTTCCAAAATTGGTTCTTGTACTGAAGAAGCCACTTAGTTTCAAGATGGCTGCTGGCACCAAATTTGATTAGCAAAGCATAAATTTGGTGCAGTCCTGAGGAGGAGAATCTATCACCCTTTCTTCTGACTATGGGAGTATGCTTCATTTCTGACTTATCTGACACAGTTTGAAGTCCTTTCTTAAAAACAATATAGAGGAAGTGGAATTTCTATCCCTCTCCTAGGATGTCTACTCTTACTGTCATACTTAAAACTGACTTCATTTCTGTGATGGTTAATTTTATGCGTCAGCATGACTGGGCCACGGTGTACTCAGATATTTGGTCTAATATTAATTCTGTGCATGCCTATGAAGGTGTTTTTGGACAAGATGAATCTTTGAATCAGTAGACGGAGTCAAGCAGACTGTCCTCCCTAATGTGGGTGGACCTCATCAGTTCACTTGGAAGTCTGAATAGAACATAAAAGCTGAGTAAGAGAGATTTCCTCCTGCCTAACTGTTTTCTAACTGGGATATCATTTTTTGCCTACCCCCAGACGTGAATTGAAATATGAGATCATCCTAAATCTTGAGCCTTCAGACTGGAACTATACCATCAGTTGTGCAGGATCTCCATTTTGCCAGAGCACCTTGCAGATCTTGGGTCATGCCAGCCACCTCCAGAATTGTATGAACCCGTTCCTTACGTTGAATTGAATAACCAATTCCTTATAATAAATAAGAGATGTATATGTATCTCCTGTTGGTTCTGTGTGTCTGGAGAACCCTCACTAATACAGCTGCTCAAGGAGCAGTGCTTGGTGCCTTTCCTGATCAGCAAACAACAGAGTGGTGGTGTTACTTTCACAGCCATGGACAGGACCTTGTTCTGGCTATAACCTCAGCCTCACATCTCCCAAGGGTCCTCTAATCTCTGTAAAATAAGAGAATCAGAATTGCAAAAAGTACACCATTTGGGGGATCTTAAGTTCCCCAGCCCTTGACATTAATATATAACCAGTAAGAAGGCCATTTGTCTTCTCAGGGTGATTCTTTGTTGGTATATCCTAAATGTCCCAGTCATTACTAGAGATTAGCTCTCTTCCTGTGTAGTCACTCACTGTGGTTACTCACAGTGATCAGAAGCAGATGGGATCCTGGATAGTGCCATCTAAACCCAGCAGGAAAACCCAGGGCAGCACCTGAAGTCATGAGTCAGAATACCCAGTTTCTGGGTGCTGGGCCCCACCCCCTGAGTCCCTCCATTTCTAACAAGGTCCCCAACTGTGCTGCTGAACCCCTGCATTAGGGTTCAGGACTAGAGAGGAAGGACTAGAACCGAAATATCATTAAGGAAAAAGTCCAGAGTCTTACACAGAGGTCAGGAGGCAGAGGGCAAGGCCGAAGCAAGACCAGGACCTGGGCATGGACAGTGCCAAGATGTCAAGACTTTGTTTTCATTGAATGCCAGCTTCTGAAAGTCCCAAAACGGGGTAGGCTATATAGGCACCCAGGGCTGGACCACACCTCAGGAAAAACTCACGTGTGAGGGAAACCCTGTGCAGACCCTCTCCTCAATCCCTTCTTTTTGGCAGGTCATGTGTCCCGAAGGGGAGGAGTGACAGTCTGTCAGTGTGGATGTCCAATATCAAATGCTCGGACTTAGCATGGAGTTTGGGCTTAGCTTGCTTTATGAGGAGACAGAAGCATTGTGAAACTAAATTAATAAGGCACATTATAGAGCTCAGATGGGGGGGGGTGTTGTCTCCTGTTTATAATGTGTGATGTTTCCAATAAACCATAGATCCTAACATCAAGGCAGAATTTACTGTATGATACTATCTCATGCTTTTTTAAAAAATGATCTTATCTATTTATTCATGAGAGACACACAGAGAGAGGCAGAGACACAGGCAGAGAGAGAAGCAGATTCTATCCAGGGAGCCTGATGCAGAAGACGCTCAACCGCTGAGCCCCCTAGGTCCCTATCTCATACTTATTGACAAGGAACCCATTTCACCACCATTTCTTAGTCCAGATTCTTTTGTTTTTCTTGCCTTGTGCCCTCCCGGTCGGGTGATGTGGCTCCCTCTCTCACTCTAGTCCATTTCATATTAATCCCTCCCCAGCATATTAAAAACTTTAATTAGCTATTTTGATATATTCCCTAAGAACTCTGGAGTCTGATTCATCAAAGTGATAACAAGAAGATATTTTGGGAGTTTGTTCCGATTTAAATGACTAAATTATTTCTTCTTTTGTTATTTTTCTGCCTATGGATATTCTAATGCTTGATACCAAATTTACACTCGAGAAGCCAGCCATCATAAGCCAGCTTTTCCAGGGTGAGCAGAGCATTAACTTGGAGCCCAAGTTGTGTCCTACGACATCACATTTTTGGGTTGTTATAAAGGAGTCAGGTAAGACTAAATGAGAAGAAATGGGGCCTGGCTTAAAACCTTTTCCCCCGCAAAGAGCAAATATCAGCTGTGGTGAAGGAGGGACACCAGACAGGGGGGAGGTAGATCCTGTTGTGAGGAATCCACCCTAAGTGTAGAGCTTCAGAAATCCAGCTTTTCCACCCCAGGAAAACTAGGCATCCTCTCTTTTAACTCGCCTGACAAAGAAAAAAAGACAAATCACCATGTGCTCCTTCTGCAAAAGCGGCAGCGCTCTCCCACCGTTAAGGCCCATCCCTGTCAACACCAGGATGCCGAGTGCACCGTCAGCTACAAAGCTACTGAGGTCAAGGCCAGAGGAGCCTCCGTACTAGGGTCTCATCTGCTGCCCTCACCCTGGTTCCTCCCTCCCTTAAATAGCAATCCATGGAATAAAGCACACTGGGCACACTCAGGCCATCTGTCATATAGGCTGTCAGTGACAGCACGAGGGGAAAGAGGAGGCAGGGGAAGAAGGTAACATTTATCAAGGGCCTGCTGGTGCAAGGCAGTGTGCCAGGCATTTACCTCGCCTCTTGTCGCAGCAGCCCCAGAGGTGAGTGTATGGATTAGCTCCATCGTGTCCCCATTTTACAAATGAGCAAAGCGAGGCTTAGCATCACCATAAAGAACCTTGCGGAGCCCTCTGTCATAAATGAAAATATTGTACTTACGTCACTTATCACACAGGGGTGCCAGGCACTGTTTACTTAATCCTCATAACCGTCCTACAGCATTATTTTCATGCCCGCTTTATAGTTGCCAGCACTGAGGAGCAGAAGCTTAAGTGACTTGCCCTAAGTCCACAGGGCTGTTAAAAGTCAAGCTAAGATGTGAATCCAGGAAATCTGGCTAAAAGTCTGCGCTCTTTACCACTTAACAACACCGTAGTGTTTCTAGTGACAGAGCTGGGCTGTTACCTGGAACAGATGCTCACACGATAGTATGGGATGGAGTCAGAAACCTACTGCATCAAATCATTAAATCTGGAAAAAGTCAAAATTCAGGAAGGCCTGGTCACCTGAAAAAATGGGCTTTACATGGACAGGTAGCTTGGTCTGGCTGTCCCCATTACCAGACTTGCCAGCAGATTTTAGTTGGTGACTATCCCCCTCCCTAATTCTCTCTGAACCTTTGGGGGAGTCAGTTAATAAAGACTCTTTAGGGGGTGCCTGGGTGGCTCAGTCAGTTAAGCGTCTGACTCTTGGTTTCAGCTCAGGTCATGATCTCAGGGTCATGAGACGGAGGCCTGCATCAGGCTCCGCACTCAGCAGGGAATCTGCTTGAGATTCTTTCTCCCTCCCCCCAATCACAGGTGCTCTCTCGTTCTCTTTCTCAAATAAATAAGTAAATCTTTTTTTTTTCTTTTTTAAAGATTCTTTGGATTTAGAGATGCCAGTTTCCCTAGTGATTCCAACAGTGAGTTAATTCTTGCTGCACCCAGAAAAGCCTTGTCAGAATCAGTTTGATGTTTTCTTTCCTTTCCCTGGAAGTTTTTCTGGAGAAAAACTGTGGTCACCACACGCTGGCAACATCATCAACAATAAACAGAGATAGGAATTGCGAGGTTTTGCTCCTGGAGCAGGGTTGTGACACCAGAAAGCCCACTTGATCCTGCTGAAGTAAATAGCAACCAGCGCTGGATTTGTCCAACCCTAGTTTTTGGCCTATTATGGAAGACAGAGTGTGCATGAGATGGAAATTGCATTTGCCTGCCTGTGAAGGGTGCTAATTACAATGACATAAGCACATAAGGAACTATTTTTCTCACCTAAGGAGATGGTCAGAGGAAACAATGTTTGCTGTTGGTCCAGCAGTTTAAGGTTGTCAGGACTAGGGGTCTCTGCAATTTGCTTGTTCTTTCCCTCATTGTCTCAAAATGGCTGCTGAAGCTCCAGCCATTAGGACTAGGCAGGAAGGAAAAGTAATAGGAGGGAGGAACAGAAAAGGATGCCAGATTCCATGACTTCCTATTGAAGAGCTCCCCTCAAATTCTACCCACTGCTTTTACGTATGTCTGTGAAAGTCTTGGCACTCAACCACCCCAACAGTATAGGATGAAGGGGAGAGTAGATAGTAGTTAGGCAGCAAGCAGTCTCTGCTGCAAAGTCCTGTTGGCTTAGAACTAGGCTGTCCTTGCCTCCAGCATCTCAGCACTCCAAGTCTCTGCTGTCGCTAGAGAAGCCCTGAGCAAGTGGGCTGCTTCAGCATCCTGGCTGCTTAGACCACCCTTCCAGGACTCGCAGAGCCCAGCACAATTCCATCTGAAAGAACAAAATGAAGACAATCTATATTTCTAAAACATTTATTTTTTAAATGTAGAAAGGACTGATTTTTTTTTTTAAATCATATTCTTACTCATGATTGGTGCATTGGTGTGGCTGGCTGTCTCTCTCTGTATTGCTGAGTCTGAATGGTGGTCCAGTGCACTTGCAAACTGCCCCAACTTCTAAGAGATCTTCAGGAACCACAGAAAAGAGATATTTAAAGAGGGAGAAGGTGACTGTCTCCTTGTTAATCAAGAATGGAGGGGAATAAGAATAAGATGTAGAAATCACAAAGGATCAGATTACTATAAATCATGTTTTTTACTCACATTTTGTGCTTGGAACATGCCCATCCTCACATCTCTGTCTTTATTAGTTTGTGCCCAGCGGAGAGCAAATTAAACCCCCTTTCATCACCCTAGACTTCTGGGTGTCCAGGATTTTCCTTCAATGATTTTCCAAGTAACATCATAAAGCAGATAAAATCTAAATAGATTTCAGTTAAGTTAAAATGCATTATTACCTTCTAATGTATTTATGTTATAACCTAAATGTAATTCCAAGGAGATATAACTGGGATGTTAGGCGATGCTGGGGGTGCAGGGAGGGACCTGTAGCTGTTTGGGATAATTACTTACAGAAGTACTCATAGTTATAGGGTTCAAAGCCAGGAAAGCTCCAAGAGGCCCTATTATTTATTTTTACCTTGCTAAGTGTATTAGCGTGTTATCAAAGCTCTCCATAACAAGCACAGCTTGCTGGCATTCGGAAAGCCTGCAAATGAAAGCAGAGAAGCTAATGTACCGGTGCATTTCTCTGGCAGGATTCCAGGATGCACTGAGGTTTTCTTAATTTAGAATTGACTGTAAACTTGGACATCTTGCTCTTATGCCACCAACCATGCTGCCAGCATCCCAGGAAGAAATCAGCTAAGCCACAGGGGCAAAATACCAAGAGCTCTGACTCATCCCCTGATTTTCTGAAACAAGTGTTGAGTCCCCTGAGGATGGATTCTGAGTCTCTGGGAACCCACACAAAATGGCAGCTGTCAACATCCAAGGAGAACTTTGAAAGGGACACCCAGCGCGTCGGAGTCGGCTAGTGGGACAGTGCAGAGCCCCCACTTGTTGGGAGACACGAGCATCCCCAGCAGGGTGGCATGGCATTTCTTTCTTGAATCATCCGAGTTCCCATGCTCAAGCTGTGATTCTCCAAATGTCACACCCAGTGAATCCTACCCTTCCAAGGCAGACACATGGCCTAGTATGCCCAGCCTACCCCAGTCTCTCCACAGAGGTGTGAGCCAGGCACCTCTCCCTCATGTAACATCCAGAACCCAGAGCGAGCCTTAGACCTGGATGGGCTGGGAGGTGTCGGTCTTGTTGCAGTTGGCCCTCCTTGATTATGCTCAGGTTGTTAGCATGAGCTGAGTGGTCATTCAGGCCTCTTCCTGTGAACACAGGGAAACAGAAAGAATTGAAGGTCAATGAGTCCAGGGAGGGACAGGGAACAGGAGCTGCCTTCTGGGGAAAGACGGTGGTCCATACGTTCTGCTCTTAGTGTCTTTAGGGAGCACGGCAGCCCTTGTTGCCCGTGGGTCCTGAGAACTGCCGTCCTATCCCTCACTCCCTCTCCCAGGACTCGGTGTCATCCCCTTCCTTTGTATCCTTCTAAAAGAGCCCCTGTTTGTTGCTTAACTCACTTCAGATAAGTTTCTGCTTTTTGCAGAATTCCTCCACTAAGACAACGGAGATCTTTTGGCGGTCATTTTGTGACACAGTCTTCCATGATTTTTTTTTCTTTGACAAGGGCATTCTTTGGGTGGCCGGTGGTGGGGTGGTGGTGGTGGTGGAGATTACTTCAATAAAAACCTAACACACACATCCTGTAAAATATACAAAGATTACATCCTAAATGTGTTTTGCCCCCAAAATACTGCCACATACTTAGTGGCAAAACAGTGTTAGTGAGGGTGGTCACTTACTGTTTCCCCTGTGCCAGGCACAATAACACAATAAGCATTTCACAGATGCAGGTTCATTCCGTCCTCCCTACAACTCTATTAGTAGTATTATTCCCACTTACAGATAAAGACACTGAGGCTCAGCTCTGAGAGGTTCAGTAAATACCCAAAAAGACACAGCAATTAAATCACAGGTCTCCCTGCCAAGAATGTCTGTATCCCCTGCCAGTACACTAGCGTTCTCTGGACAATTTTCTTCACGCACTTGGCTCTGCAGGATATTAATATCTGTTTCTGTTAGAAGGCTTTTGTTGCAAGTAGCAAAAACACCAATTTGAACTGGCTTAAAGAGTAGGGAAACACCTCAGTAAACAGAAGTCTGGATTTGAATGAGCTTCAGGGTTGGTTGAGTCAGTAGCTTTGACCCCTCCTCTGCCTCCTCCATGTTGCTACCTATATAGATGGTATTCTCCAACTATGGCCATAGCACTACATGTTCTGCAGTGTGACCTTGGCAATTTCTCCCAAGGATAGGTGGTCCACCTTCTCACTCCCTTGAGTCTGGTGGGCTTGTGACTTGTTTTAAGCAACAGAATGCAGTGGAAGTGATGTTGTGTGCTCTCCACTGCTAGGTCAGAAAGGCCATGCAGCACCTACCTTGTTTGCTGGAATACTACCACTTGGAGCCTTGAGTTTCCATGTAGCAAGTCCAGCTACCTGCCATGGTGTGGTCACCATGCTGTGAGGAAGCTAAGCCACGTGAAGAGGCAATACATAGGCTCCATCCTTGGCAATCCTAGTCTTGGAATCTTCCTTGGATCTGCCAGACTTGTGAGTGAACAAGCCTTTAAAGGATTCAGCCCCTACTGTCAAGTCACCCCAGCTTTCAAGTCTTTCCAAATAGACCCCAGACATTGTGGAGCAGAGACAAACCATGATAACTAGAACAATGTCATCTTCATACAAGTAACGAGATGATTGGAGCTGTTCCAGACATTACATCTAAACCTGACAATGCCCAGAGCTTAAGGAGGGGCCATCTCTTTCTGTGATCCTCTATCTCTAGGACAAAATGCTTCCCAGGACCCCCATCGGGCATCAGAGCATGTCTCTTTGGTCAAAAGTGAGTCACATGCCCACCAGGGACAGGATGGGGGTGGGGACAACCTCAATGTCTATAACAATATTACCTAAGAAAAGGTTTCCCTGTTTAACTATTAGCAAACGCTAAAATATAAAAAATTAATCTGATCTTTTAACTACAAGACTGCTCAGAAACATTGATACTAATTATATTTGTCATTTTCAGTAGGGGAAATCATATGCCATATTTCTCATTCATGTTTACAATGAAAGTCTATTTATTTATGTAATAATTTTTAGAAGAGTGCTTCACTTCCTGGAACTATCTTCTACAGAACAAAATTTAGAGAAAAAAAATGCAATTAGACACAGCACTTCCATTAAAATAAATATCATGATACATAAGCCTGTTAACACAACTATCATTTAACATTAATCTACTAACCAATACAATTAAATAAGAACTCTGTCCTCATTTAAATAAAGAAATTAGTACTTTTTTTCAGAATAAAAATACCCAAGGAGATGAAATACCTAGACTCCAAAAGTATAAAACACAAATGGAAAAAAAAAAAAAAACACTGATGAGAGAAATTGAAGATGAGACAAAAAAATGGAGAGATATCCCATGCTCAGGGATAGCTAATATTGTTAAATATTGGAAGAACCTATATTGTTCTAATGTCCACAATGTTCATGCCATCAAAGCAATCTATAGATTTAATGCAACTGTTACCAAAATACCAACAACACTTTTCACAGAGCTAGAACAAATAATTTTAATCTATGTGTGGAAGCACAAGAGACCCCAAATAGCCAAAGCGATCTTGAGAAAGAAGAACAAAGCTGGGGGCATCACAACCTCAGATTTCATAGGAAAAAAATTAGTACTTTTTTCCTCCTTGCTTATCTCTCCTGTTTTTACTTCTTGATCTTCGTTTATGCAAAATGGGATTTAGATCCAATTTATTATTGTTAAATTATTGGCATTTCATATTATGTCTTTCTTTTTAAGAAGTAGCCACCTTACTTGCATTTTGCTTTATAGTCACGTTTGTAATATTTATTTTAAATTAAATTTTAGATTGGATGGTTTCAGTTCTCAGAAAGTTTGTTTATATCCTGCTCTCCTCATTCCCAAACTCCTTATTTTATTCATCTCTTAGTGGGCTGATGTACATTTTAAATCATTTGTTTAGGAAAGGTGGTAGATTTTATGCTTTCTGAGCTATTATGAGATCTGTTGTCTTTGAAGATGAATCAAACCTGCTAGGTGTCAAATTCTTAAGTAAAAGCATTTTCCCTTAAAATCTTGATGATATCTGTCTAGTGTCTCCTAGCGTTTAGACTTGCACAGGACATGTCCAAGAGGGCCTGGTTTTCTTACTTGGAAATTAACCTACTCTTTATGCCTAGATGTTTTGCAGAATTTTTTTCTTCATTTTTGCATTTCAAACGTGTCACCAAGATATGTCCAAGTGTTGGTATCTTTCATGATTCATGATAAGCCCTAAAGATCTAAAGAACTAAACTTTTAGGAAGTATTTTTTATTATTATATATTTTTATTATTATAAATTTTGTTAAAAAGTTTTGGTTATTGCTTCTGTTCTATGCCTTCTTGGTTCTTCTTCAGAAATAATGGTTTTCGGGGAGCCTGAGTGGCTCAGTCCGTTAAGCCTCTTCCTTCAGCTGAGGTCATGATCTCAGGGTCCTGGGATCAAGCCCTGTGCCAGGCTCCCTGGTCAGTGGGGAGCCTGCTTCTTCCTCTTCCTCTCCTGCTCCCTCTGCTTGTGTTCTCTCTCTCTTTCTGTCAAATAAATAAACAAAATCTTTAAAAAAAAGAGAAAGAATGGTTTTCTGTATGTCTCTATTCTACGTCCTTTGTATTTATCATCTTCTCTCCTATGCTTTTCATCCTCGAATCCTTATTTCTGTATGTCAGAGCTAATGATATTTATTTTGCCATCTGATTCATGGAGTCTATTTTCTCTTCTATAAATCTTGCTCTTTACTGCTTCTGTTGTCATTTCTGCTATGGTGTTATTAGATTTTTAAAACATTACTTCTCATATATTAACTAATTTCCATCTAATCAACAACTATTTGGATATAAGAGTACCGTGAGGAGCACAAAGCAATTTCTGTGTAAAGTTTACTTTTATTCCCTGTGTTTTTCAAAAGTATGTTTTCTTCAGTTTCCAAAGTGCTTGGTTCTCCTGCAATTTTTGTAGGATTTCTTTTCTTGAATTCTTTTCACAGGTTGCAAATTTTGTGTGTTCATTTTCTCCAGTACACCCGTCCATTGCATAAAGTTAAGATTAATAATGGAATAGAATTTGCAATAAACTGGCGTGAGTCTCTGAGCCAGCAACATTTTTGGGTGGGGGGAGGGCCAAGAACATGGCAGGTACATTCAGGGAAGTCCCTCTCTTTGGGGCTGCTTCTCTGCAAAGGGTAGAGGCAGAATCTGGGTCAGCCTTTCTTCTCCTGTTTTCTGTTAGACCCGACCTTCACTCAGAGCCACATCCAGCTGTGTGCGCTTTTCCTTTGTTCTGCTTCTTGCTCCTGTGGTGTGGTTACTCGTGCCCTTGGAAATTACTAGTGTATCAATTAATGTTGCACAACAATGCTGCACAAGAAACCACCCCCAAAACTCAGTGGCATGTAATCAGAGGCACTTACAATGATGTTCTGGGTCTGCGGAGTCAATTGATCCAAGCCGAGGGTCAGCTGGGAGGTTCTGCTTCCAGCACGAGTTGGGTTCCCGTCTGTCCCACTTGTTTTCATTCTGGGCCCAGTCAGCAGAAACTCATGGAAAGATTTTTGCATTGAGGTGTTATTGGTACGAGAAGGTGTGCCCAGCTGCCTCTGCTTATGCTACTTCTCTACCTTCTTATTGCCCAACGCAAGTCACATGGCCAAGGCCTACACCATTGGAGCCAGGATATACTCCATTCGAAGTATAGAGAGTAAGAATTTGTTTTGCAATTATTCAAATTATAACACCCAGTTCCTCTCTGATGTGACAGTCCACAGTGGCAAAGAGCTTGTAATGAAATGGCCTTGGTCTATCCCACTGCTCTTCTGATGCCCTCTCATCACCAAATCCAGCAGGGTTGGTGGGTTTGCTCCAGAGTGCTTTATCTCAACTCCCTAACTTTCCTGACATGATCTCAACCTGCCTTTTCAAGTGTTTATATGGAGCTGCTTATTTTATGGCCTCAGTTGTCTTGTTTCTATAAAATGTTTATCTTTAGCTGATTAAAATTTCATAGGCAACAAATAAAATTTTAAAAGATGAGGTCGAGATGTATAATTGAATCCAATAAATGTAGCATTGCACAGCTTTGCTGTGTGCTTAATTTGTGATCTGAGAGGCAAAGCCACCTGCTCCGTGTGTGATCTGAGTATTAAGAGGGAAAGGCTACAGCTTAACCACAGCCTAAGTTTGTCATCTGGTTCCTAAATTGGAAAGTTATACCACTTACCCATGTGCCATGTTTGTGATTTGGTTACTAAAACAGAGTTGTAATTCCTGACCACATGCCTTCGTTGTGACTTGGTGAGATGAGCACAAGGAAGCATAACTTACCCAAGTGCCATGTTAGTGATCTGGTTACTAAACAGGGGCCTGCACAGCCCAACCAAATGTTGTGTTTGTGATCTGCTACTTAAACAGTGTGCTGTGCCACATTCCCCCACACGGCGATTGGGTTCCAGTCACTAAAACGAGGGCCATATGGCTTAACACAGTCTGCATTTGTGATCGGTTCATGAACAGAGAGCCATGGGCTTAACCCCAGACTCCTGTCTGGCTGTTTTTCTGGAGGACAAAGGTCTCTGAACTGCACGGGGTTTCCTCTGGGAACTAAAATTGGGTCAAGGATATTCTAACTAATTAGGGATTCTAAGGGAAAAGTCACTACCTTCATTTCCATTCTCAATCTCAGAACAAAGTACCTTAGGTCTCATCATTTTTAACCGCTAATGCTAACAGTCTACAGCCGGGAAGGGACACACAGTCCTTCATTGCTATTCTTCTCTCTCTTCTACATACTCGTTTCTTTTCTGCCCTCCATTCAGTCTAGACCCATTTGATTTTGGTCTTTTGATTCTTTTTTGCCCTTTTTTCAAGTTTTTACACAATTTCCAGTTACTTAACATACAGTGTAATATTAGTTTCAGGTGTAGGATTTCATGATTCATCACTTATATACAACATCCAGTGCTCATCATGACAAGTGCCCTGTATATTAATCCATCACCCATCCAGCCCACTCCTCACCCTCCTCCCCTCCAGCATCCCTTAGTGTATTCTGTGTAGGTAAGAGTCTGTTTTCTGGTTTGCCTCTTTCTTTTTTGCCCCTACATTCATCAGTTTTGTTTCGCTTTCCTCTGACTTATTTCACATAGCTCCATCCATGTTGTTGCAAATGGCAAGGTTTCATTTTTTTGATTATATATATATATTTATACACACACACACACACATAATCACATCATTATATATATATATATATATATATATATATATATATATATATATATATAACCACATCTTCTTCATCCATTCATCAATTGATGGTCATTTGGTATGTTTTCATAATTTGGCTGTTGTTGATAATGCTGCTATAAACATCAGGGTGCTAAAAAAAAAAAAACATCAGGGTGCTTGTATCCCTTCAAATCAATATTTTTGTGTCCTTTGAGTAAATACCCAATAGCACAGTTCCTGGATCATAGAGTAGTTCTTTTTTTAACCTCTTGAGGAACCTCCACACTGTTTTCCAGAGTGACTGCACCAGTTTGCATTCTTTTTTCTTTTTTTAGCAGTTTGCATTCTGACCAATAGTGTAAGAGGATTCTCCTTTGTCCTCATCCTCACCAACACCTGTTGTTTCCTGAGTTGTTAATTTTAGCCATTATGACAGGTGTGAGGTGATAGCTCATTGTAGTTTTGATTTGTATTTCCCTAGTGATGAGTGATGTTGGGCATCTTTTCATGTGCCCTTTGGCCATCTGGATGTCTCCTTTGGAAAAGTGTCTATTCTTGTCTTCTGCCCATTTTTAAACTGTATTATTTGGTTTTTGGGTGTTGAGTTTGATCAATTCTTTATAGATTTTGGATACTAAACCTATAGCAGATATGTCATTTGCAAATATCTTCTCCCATTCTGAAGATTGCCTTTTAGTTTTGTTGATTGTTTCCTTCACTGTGCAGAAGCTTTTTATTTTGATGAAATCCCAATAGTTTATTTTTGCTTTCATTTCCTTTGCCTTAGGAGACATATCTAGTAAGAAGTTGCTATGACCAATGTCAAAGAGGTTGCTGCCTGTACTCTCCTCTAGGATTTTGATGATTTCCTATCTCACATTTAGGTCTTTCATCCATTTTGAATTTATTTTTGTGGATGGTGTAAGAAAGATTCATTCTGCATGTGGATGTCTAATTTTCCCAACACCATTTGTTGAAGAGACTATCTTTTTTCCATTGGATATTCTTTCCGGCTTTGTTGAAGATTAATTGACCATATGGTTGAGGGCTATTTCTGGGTTTTCCATTCCATTCCATTGATCTGTGTGTATTTTGGGAGGTCTTTTGATTCTTTATCCTGTATCTAGTCATGTTTTCTTCATCCATTGTGCATCCCGTGTTTTCCATTCTTTAATTATGATGATTATCCCTGGATTTTATTCAATTGATCCTTTTTTCAACTTTCATATGTAATCATGGCCCATTTTTTGAATATTTCCATTTGCCATCCTTCTTTTTGTGCATGGGAACTTTCCTCAGTGCACTGAGTTTTTTACCCATTTCTCAAGACAGCATGTGTTCATTCTTCCATTCCACCAATACTGAGCCCGGGCCAACTTTTGTTGGGTGCTGTAGAAATAAAGCCACCAACAGGATATATCTCCATCCTCAAGGATCTTCTGGTCTATTGGATAAAACAGAAATGCCAGCAGACAATTTTCATAACTCTCATAGGTGCGATGATCAAGTTGGTTATGGAATAATATAGATCATAAGTGAGGGGAAACACATTCAACCCCAGGGGACTCAAGAAGGCTTACCAGAAGAATGTTAGAGAAGTTTAGACCTGAAGAAGGAATTGGTTTAGAGGAGGGCATGGGCCAGAGAATGGTGTTCCAGATACAGCAGCCTCCAAGTGCTCAGGATAGGCAGCTCATGGAGGAATCAGATGGAGGGGTGGGATGAGGCAGGATATGATGGCAAAGCCAGATCATAAAAGTTCATAAGAAGCTGTGTTGAAGAACTTAGACTTAATGATGAAAGAACTGGGGAATAATTGGAGGGTTTTCATAAGGTCACCTTGGCTTCTGGGACCTTATTTCACAACCAGTACGTAGATCCAGAAAGGTCCCAGTCCTTGCAGACTGGATGGAAGTAAAGCCAAACCTCACCCATTGTTCCACCTGACCAGCTCTACATTCCTTATCTACATTTACAGGTAGTTGCCACCTGTCTCTTCTACCCCCACTCCTAGCCCATCAGAAATGGCTTTCCTCTCTATCCTAAGGTCTTCACTAGGAATTACTTGACTGGGGTCATGGATGTGGTAAAAGGAACGCTCCAGAACGAGACAAGTAATGCAATGATATTTCACCCTATTGCTTTGCGGAATGCCCAATGGAAGCTGTCAAGAGAATTCTAAAAGCCTAAATGACAATCCGTAAATGAGAAAAAAAAGCAGGTATGCTATAGCCATGAGGAGCTTATATTTCACTGTTCTCAGACAGAATTATGTGTTGGTCGACTTCAGTTTCCAGCCTGGAGCAGAGATGGATGCCATGAACCTAAATACAGAGATGAAATTGGATATCACATCATTAATAGGCATATCAAAATTATGTCTTATATTTGTATTACCTTGCATTTTCATTAAAAAGATTTAACATTCTTATTTTATTTGATACTCCCAAAATCTCTGTGAGGTGGCTTCTTACTATTATTGTTATTATTACCTCATTATTACTATTCTTATCATTTTATTATTAGTAGTATTCTTCTATATTAAATGGATAAAGAAACCTATTCCAAGCTGTTAAGTGACCAGCCTATGGACACTCAGCTAGTGAGTGGTACAATCCATCCTCGATTACAATTCTATTAGTCTCTACATACAGGACACTTCCATCAGCCCCTGGCACAAATGCTCTGAACCCCTTTCTGTGTTTATTTGCATGGGGATCCAGAGGTCTCAGCTGATTAATAGCATTTTCCAGAACTGCCACAGTAGACAACGAAGGGGTGGTTAATAGATTCTGGATTTGAATCAGTTGAATCTTCTCTGTAACACCTGACCAGGTCACACTGGCTCTTGTGTGGGCCACAACAAAACAGAGGCTCAGGCAAGCAAAATGTATGAAGTACAAATTGCTGGGCATTTTAGAATAAAAAGAGTGTTATGCACGTAATGACCCTATGATATAAATGACACTCTATATTTCATGGGGGAAAACTAAGGAACAGAGAAGTTTAGAAACTTTGTCTAAGTCACACAGCCACTACAATGTGACAATGTCTGGATGTAAACCAAGGTCATGAGACATTTCTCAATGTATTGCTACTGAGGACTTAGACACACACACACACACACACAGGTTTTTCATTATGCCTTCCCCTTCAGAGACATCTGTCTTACATGCTCACCTTAACACTCTACATCCTATTAATAACACAAACCACTCGGAGCCTCACCACGTCCCCTTAAATTTGCAAAGGGGAATTGTGTGTGGTTTTTGTTCTTAAGAGTTGCTATGAGGACATATTTTTCC